>NC_056734.1:377513640-377661140 GCF_019279795.1 Protopterus annectens | reverse complement strand
GAAAAGTTAGTAAATATAAAGACAATTAATTTCTTTTGAATAAAGCATCAATTAAAAACCTTAGACTGATGTGGAAAGGTAGTATTGAAAGCATGGTCAAACACATAGCCCTTCAATGATACCGTAAGGTAGACTATAATGGAGTACTCGTGAAACCAATGAGGTGGTAAGTTCCTCAGTCACAGGACTCAGTTAACTTGAATACCTGTTGATGATGATTGTCATTAGATCACTGTTGCAGTTGCATATGACTATACAGGGTATATCCTGCCAAGGATTGGATGTCGGGCCAGTATGTGGAAGCTTTTAAGTGCCTTCCACATCTGCAGTACATCCAAAGAAATTAGCCACATGTGTCTAAGAGCAGACATATAGGCTCCTCCAAAGTTCAGAACTTCCTGCCTTTGAACACCTCAGACAAACTCTGTCTTGATTATATCTTCATTGATTCAGCACTTGGTTTGTTTGAAATTTTTTGGCAAATAAGTACCCCTTTGGCGTCTTTTATTCTATTTTTTCTATAAGATTTGTATAAAATTTTTTATATCTAGGAGAAAAGGGAAGAGCTGTGTGAAAGACAAATTCCTTACAAAGATTCTCACACAGCTTGCTAGTTTTGAATAAGGAAGTCGAACAGCATCTGGTCTTGTAATATCTGTTATCATCTACTCCCAAAACCATAAAAAATATGCTTCGAAGCCTCATTGCATATCTGGAAAACCAGTGGATTAAGGTTCCTACAGCTGGCAGTGCCCTCTTACTCTAGTACCTCAGGCACCCCCTTCTGACTCCCAAATAAATAAATAAATGGAATCAAACCATAATATCAGAAGTTATGAAATCCATTTTCATCCTCTTTCCCAGCCCCACTTTCCTGCACTACCAGATATTCCTCTTCATCGAAGGAGTGTAGCAGAAAGAAGATTGTCAGACCAGTATAGGATCTAAGAAGCCTTAAACTTATTTGCAGGAAGACTTTCTGGATGTTCTCTATACAAACAGTTCTTTTCTTGTTAAAGAAAGACTGAATGTATTGTTTGGACCTCCAGGATGTTTACTTGTGTAAACATAAATGGACCAACGTATCAAGGAGGATGTTCATCATATTGATTACTGCTGCTGCGGAGCCTTGAGCCAAGGATATACGAGGTAACAGCTGGCCAACCTCCATAGCTTCAGGGCATCGTCCATGGGCACAAATTATCAAGCAGCTCTAGCTCAGCTGACTAAACAACAAGTTTGGGCGTAAAGCCCTTCAGAGCTTTACTACCTCAGAAGGTTATGCTCTTAAGGATTTTGATGCTCGTCGGGTAGTTCTTTTCCTTTTCTGGGCAGATAAGTTCCCTTTGCGGGGAAAAAACCTTCCCTTTTCTTATTTGTGTTGCCGTTTTATCACTTTCCTCTTCAGCAATGTTATTTTAATGCTATGAGAGTTATGTTTTAACAGAATGTCACAAGTATGTAACATACATTTAAACAAAGCACTTGTTTTTTTTGTCAGTTTAAAAATGGTGTAAAGTAACTTAAAACAATTTTTGTGGAGAAATTGTGTTTTACTTTTGTGTTGACATGGTGTTTTTAAAGTGTGTTGTACTGTCAAAACAGTAACTTTTTTGTAAACTAGTATTGTTTACTAGCATTTGCTGCCGCTCTTCCCCAGGAAAGAGGCACCATTTTTGGCTTGACCATGGAAAGGACTACCAGTCCCATGGTTAGGCCTTCTTTGAGCCACAAAAAAGAAAACAATTAAGCAAACAGCCTGTGCCACAGCAGGCTAGTAGTTTGCTGCAGCTACAAGTGGGTGACGCTGCTGTGGCCATTTGTTGTAGCTCAGACCACTCATCTTTTATCCTGGATCCCTCTGGTGTAGCACCTACTGCCACTATAGACCAGAGATTTGCCACATCCTCTGTGGCTTTTGGGATCCTCTTAGTGTGCAACGGAAAGCCACTCTTGTCGGCCCTGGGAAAGGGAAGAGGGAAGGTATCAAAATGCTGTACCCATCTGTGGGGAAGATGCTGCTGCCATTAGTAACACAGTTGTCCCTATTTTTTATGTCAAAAAGAAACAGAAAACCAAGCATGTACCTGTCCTCCTCAAATTTCTTTGAATAGGAGTAATTTACTGGGTCTGACTCTGAGTTTAATTCAGGCTAATGATCCTTCTTATAAAGTATCCGCGGTGGTGCTGCTGCGGTAGAGTTGTCATCTCACAGGAAGATGCTGTCCGGTTCAACTCTCAACTAGAGTGTCTTCTATGTGGAGACATACGTGAATGGGTGTACCTTCATTGAAGGTTGTGCGTCAGGGCTGGCAACTCGGTACGTAAAAATCAACTACCAATCATTAGCGGACCGGAGTTCCGCTGTGGCGACCCCTAACCGGGAAAAGCCGAAATACACAACAACAACAACATCCTTCGTATAAATTAGTTTCTAGTAAAAGAAAGGGGGATAAAACTTTTCCTGAAGAAATTCAAGATTCTGAATCTGAACAGGAAAAATACGGGTATGAATAAAAGATCTTTTCCTCAGATTTCTTATTCAGGCTCGTAGAACTCAGTTTCTGATTCTCCCTGTGAAGGTTTCTCTTTCACTGAGACTATTGTTAGAATGTGCCAGTGTTTTCAGGGGCAGAAAAGTGAGGTTTTTCAGTTCCTCAGATAACACTATGAGTTGTTACAAAAGGATTTTCCAGATCCTGCACCCATTCCTCCTGTTCTGTCTGCTTTAGAGGATGTATATATTACTGCCTGCAGTTTTCCTCATAGTCGGCCAGCTGTTCCTAAAAAGGCAGATAGAATGTATAATCTTTGTCAGTCTTTTAAATTTGTATACACTATTCCCAAACGTGACCCAGCAAATATAGCTCTAGTTTATTTCACTGCTGCTGAGCACCTAGTCAGTTGTAAATGTACTCTTTATAACAAGGATGAGAAAATTGTTGATAGATATGGGAAAAAAGTATATACTTCTGCAACTTTGATTTTCAGCATTTTGATGTGTTAGGCTCATACAGTGGATATAAAACGTTTACACACCCCTTTTAAAATGACAGGTTTTTGTGATGTAAAAAAGAGACCATAATAAATCTTTTCAAAACTTTTCCCACCTTTAATGTGACCTATAGCTTGTAAAATTCAATTGAAAACCAAACAAATCTGTTAGGGGAAAAATATAAAAAATGTACAATATGCTGGTTGCATAAGTGTGCACACCCTTAAACTAATACTTTGTTGAAGTTAATTATCATGTCCCGATTTATGCATCTTCAGGTTTTGTCTTACTGGATCACATTATCATTGTCTGGCTTACCCTTTGGTTTATCCACTGCATTAAGAGAGTTCACAAAGTGTCTAGCTGTAGGTATAGGTTATTGCAGGCTACAGGATATCCACATTTCCCATATTTAGATTGTTTGCTTAGCTTTGTAGTGTCTTTTTCAAAGTGTCAGGAATCCCTATCTTGGGTGAGAGATCTTTTGTACAAGCTGGTATTTCAAGAAATATTCAGAAGTCTTTCTTGATGACTCCACACAGGATTGTGTTCCTGGGATGTCAACTTGACACCTCAGTTCAAAGGGTGTTTCTTTCACAGGAGAAAAACAGATCAATATCTAGATCTATTTATAAGGTTTTTCCACTCGGACTTCATTCACTGTGAGGGACTTTGTCAGGATTTTTGGCTTCATGGCATCTATGAGTCTCATGATAACCCTGGCAAGACTGTATGAGAGAAAGATACAGTGGTGTCTGAAATCTCTTTAGTCCCAGCACCAATACCATTTATCTTGTCATATCTCACTGCTGTTTATCAGAAATCATTTAGAGACCTCGGATATCCTTAAATTCAGGTCTCCCTTTTCACTCCCTGCTCCAAAGCAGTCAGTCACCATAGACACCTTGGACTTTGCTTAGGGAGCAGTTTCAGGAGAAATAAAAATGCAGCAGATGTGGGACACCTAGGACAGATGCAACCACATAAATATAAAGGAGGTGCTTGCCGTGATCAAGCAAGCTTATCCTCTGACCCATATTTGATACCCACGACCTCTTCAAGTGGCTAAAGACAATACCACACTCGTGATACATCAACAGGCAAGGGGGAACCAGTTCATACCAACTTTGAAAACTAGCTGTGTTAACTTGGGATATAGCCTTGCAGCATATTCTCACTCTGCATGCATTGTGCATTCTATCAGTGCAAAATCGTGTGACAGACAAGCTTAGCAGGACTAGGGAAGACCCTCACTAATGGAAACAAGGTCAGGAGGTCTTCCAAAGATTTAACTTATCTGTGGGAAGTTCCTCAAGTGGAGCTCTTTTCCTCCTCTCTGAACAGTTAACTGGAAAGATTCTGTACCAGGACTCCATGTAAGAAGGCCTGGAAGACAGACGACTTTTCTTTTCCTTGTACAGGAATGTTCCTGCATGCTTTCCCACACTTACCACAGATATTCAGGATACTTCTGGAGATTCAGAAGGAATTTCCCAAGGTCATTGTAGTGATTCCCTTCTGGCCCAGGCAGCTATGGTTCTCCCTTCTTTTGGAAATGGTCAGGGGAATTACCACAAGCTTCCTCAAACGCTGGATCTAGTCACATAAGAAAAGGGGTGTTTCATACACCCCAACATCATTCTACTCCAGCACTGCCTGAATGATAGGATCTTAATTGTTTTAGGCACCTGTTTATTGAGGAAGTGCAGCATGTACTAAAGGAGGCAAGAATGCCTTCTACTAGAAAATCATATATTAGCAAATGAAAAGGGTTTTTAGTTGGTGTTAGCAACATAATCAGCACCCATTCAGGGCCCATTGATCTCTGGTTTTACAATTTTTTTTTTCTGAATTGCTATCCTATGGCCCTTCTTAATCTTCTGTCAATGTTCATTTATTGGCAGTTTCAGCATATCTGTCCATGGATCCTTCTCTTTCAGTGCAGTCTCATGTTAAAATGTTTTTGAAAATGATTTTGCAAAAGAGGCCTCCAAAAAAAAAAACGGTGGGCCCCTTCTTGATATCTTAATTGTGTTAGAGAAGCTAACACCCGCTCCATTTGAATCAGCTAACCTGGTTGACTTGAGACTCTTAACCAAAATGCAAAATAAACTCCAATTAGCCACCAGAGCCCGACCAAGGAGACAGCACACTTCATGTAAACAGTCACTGGAAACACGAGTCTGAGCCATTGCTTCTCAGGCATGTCCTTAGGGATTTCAGAAGGATGTCCACCTTTAATCTCAGTAGATATGAAAGAGATCTGTTGGACTGTTTGTGAAAATAAGGATGTCAGGTTAATAAAACCTGACAGGGTGGCGGCCTGGTGGTAATAAATACCTTAGAGTGCAGTTCGAAGATGGTGGGTATATTGCTATCAGATGAATACAAGCTGGTTTCAAGAAACCAACTAAATATCAGATACTCTTTAAGACTGATAGTTTAGTATATGATTTACTCATGCAGGGGCAAATTTCTGACCAGGAGTGCAAGTTCCTCAACACTGATAATCCCCATATTCCAAGTATCTTCGGTATTCCGGAGCTACACAAGGTTGTTGATCCCTCCCCCCATGCGATCGATTATGGATGCTAAGGGTTCGAAAACATAAAGTATGGCAAAATTTGTTGATGATAGATTGAAAGATTGAAAGATGGTATGAGTCGAGAAGTGCATATTTACAAGGATTCATGGGAATTTTTGAGGAATGTTAGAAAGGATCTGATTGAGTACGACCTTTTATTTATTATAGTTGATCATGAAAAAAGTGTTTTCAGTCATAACACACAAACAGTGGGTTGATTGGTTCTATGAATATTTGAGTAAACTAGAGTTTTGACAGCACAGTCATAATATTGAGAACACTTTTTGGAAAGTATTTTTAAAAAGCAACTTTATATTTTTTGAGGGCAGTATTTAAAAACAAAACACAAGGGTAGCAGTGGGGGCAACATGTGTCCCCATTTTTGCTAAACCTGTAATGGCCCATTGGGAACACACTTATGTGCACAACTCAGGGTATGAGGATGGACTGGTCTTGTCTGGTCACTTTTTGGATGATTGTTATAGTTTGGAAGAAAACTGAAAAAAGATTGACAGGAGTTTTTCATTATATCAATAGTCCCACTGATTTTTTTGAGATATACTGTGGAAATATCACAAAGTGTTTTATGCTGTTTGGATGTGGAAATTAAGAAGAACCGTATTAATAGGGAATTTATTTCCAGCATCTACAGAAAACCGACCTACTCAAATTCATTGTTACATTTCAAACAGCTGCCACCCAATGCATCAGAAAAAAGCTCTGGATAAAGTCCAACTAGTTAGGTTGCCACATATGTTTTCCCCTGTTGCTACTTTATATAAGTAGAGTGATAAACTAAGGTCTGATGTTCTTTCTGTTTCACTGTTGCAGTCAAACTGCGTCGGCTGCTGTCGCCCCTTCCCTGATGTCAGGTTGTCAGGGGTATAAAAGAAGCAGCCGACGCCATTTTCTTTAGTCTTTCTTGCCGCGCGGTGCCCGAAGCAAAAGCAGTTCATAAGTGCCAGTTGGCCGACTCCTGAGATTTTCGTGTTCGAATTTCAGATCTGAAGTGTTCATTAATGTTAAGTACCCTGTTGGGGAAACTTTTTTCTTGCTCCAGACCGATGTCGGAAAAAGTTAATAATTGTATTTCTTGTGGAAAGCAAATACCTCATAAGGACTTTCATTCTTACTGTATTCCTTGCCCTAGGCCCTGATCATAACGTTTCAGGTTGTCTGTTTTGTGCTAGATTTAACCAATGCACTATTAAGCATCGGTATGATTTCGCATTAAACTATTTTGGACACAGGTTTAATTATCCAGAAATGTCGTCGGATAGCCATCCGACTACCGGAGTTTACAAAAAACGCAAAGAAAAAGATAGACAACCGAGGTCCAAAACCGACGTTGAAGCTTCTCCTAAGCCAGTTCTCAGTGAGGCGCTTTCACAGCCCCTGACGCCCGCTACTTTAGAGTCGCAGGCCGCTACCGACTCACACATGGAGTCTGCTATGCCGCTGGAAACTCAAGGTATTGGAGCCTCGGACACTATTCCTTCAGATGGGTCCGGAGCCACTGAGCAGGCACCGGCTTCTGAGGGTGTAGTCAGACCTAAACATCTGTACATTAAACCGACTTCAGCTTCAAAGGCAAAGACTAAAGCACCGTCAAAGACAAAGAAACAAACTCAAAAGCCACGTGGACAGGCCTCCATGCCCAAAAAACAGATGCTCAAAATGGCCGAAGACTTGATTACCTTGATCAGGGGTTCCCATCCCCCTCCTGATAAGAGGCTTAGGCAAGAGACAGACTATGAATCTTCAGATCAGGTTTCTATTTCTTCTGATTCCTCTACTGACCATGGATATTCTATTCCCCCTATGAGGATTCCGATGCTGAAGAATCTGTTCCTTCAGCTTCTCCTCCAGAGGACTATTCTTTTGGGGAAACCTTACATACCATGAGGGAGCATGTCCACTGGGAGAGCCAGGATTTTTCAGAATCTAAAAAGAGGCTCAGATACTTCCTTTTATTACCTCAACACAGGCCTCTAACCATTCCACCAGTGTTAGACATTGCAGATGATGTGTTTTCAGAGTCTAGTCTGACCTCTGACTCCTTACCTCCTGTTCCTGTTAAGCCTGACAGATATTACAGGGTTCCTGACTCTCATAAATTCCTTTTTAAAAACCCTGCTGCAGACCCAGAAACTATTTCACAGGGTCCTAGAGGGGTTAAGGCTTCTGCTGCAAAAAAAACCCTACCCCCTCTGACAGAGATTCAAAGGCACTGGTTAGATGGGGGAAAAAGGTTTACACATTTGCTACCTTGGCTATAAGGGCCTTAAACTGTCAGTTTCATATGCTTAAATATCAGCAACATGTCATGGCATTGCTTAAACAGAAAATGTTGTTAAATTCTGAATGTGCAGAAAACAAAGAAATGCAGGATTTATTGCATGCAGCTGAACAAGTTGGAAAACATACTTTACAATGTGGGTTTGATTCTCTGGAGGCCTCCTGCAGGGCCGCAGTTACGGGTTCTGTAATTAGGAGGCATGCTTGGTTAAAAGAACAAAATCTGCCTGATCATGTCAAAGTTAAATTATTAGATGCACCTTTACAGCATGATACTTTGTTTGGTGTTAAGGCAGAAGAGGTGTTAAAGAAAATGGAGGACAAGGCTAAATCTATGCAAACTGTCAAAGATTTTTTACAAGTGCAGCCACCTAGGTTTAGTAGACACTGGCCTACAAAGAATTGGTCCTTTCCTGTGTCAGACAGACTTCAAATGGGCAGATCCAGATGCCCTAGAGGCATATCCTAGGCGCAAGGTTCGTACAGGTCAAAGCAATAGGGTGCTTCTACCTCCAGAAGTGGAGAAGACAAATCACAACCATACAGGAAACAGTCCCAATGACTTCCCCCTGCCTGCACCAAGCACTTATTTCCTGGCAGCACCCTTAGGGGGAAATTAGCTCTTTTTTTTCTCAAAATTGGCACATTATAACCCAGGACAAATGGGCTCTAAATATTGTGTCACAGGGCTACATGTTCCATTTCCATACCCTACCAAAGGCAAACGGCTGGCCAGATCTGCCAAAACATCAATGGGCAGAGGCACAAAAACAATTCTCATCCGTCATGGACATGGGGGCCATTCAGCAAGTGCCAGAGCAAGAGCAGGGACAAGGATTTTACTCAAGACTGTTCTTGGTACCCAGAAAGGACAAGGCCTGGAGGCCAGTACTGGACCTATCTATTCTAAACACATTCCTGGGTATACCAAAATTCAAAATGTTGACTTTGCAGCAGCTTCTGCCCATGCTGGGCAAGAATGCTTGGCTTGTGACTTTAGACCTAAAAGAGGCATACCTGCATGTCCCAATCAGACAAATATGTAGAAGATACCTCAGATTCAAGGCTGGCTCAATGCATTACCAATTCTCTGCACTGCCCTTTGGCTTATCTACTGCACCCAGAGTCTTTACATAGTGCCTGGCACCAGTAATTGCATTCTGCAGACAAAGAGGAATACAGATATATCCTTACTTGGACGACTGTCTAATTCAGGCAGAGAACAAGGACATTCTTCTACAGCATCTGGCGTTTGTGAAAAAACTTCTAACATGCCTAGGGTACACAGTCAACGAAAAGAAATCAAAGCTAGTACCCTCTCAAGAGATAATATTCCTGGGTGCAAGCTTAAATACAACTGCCCAGATGGCTTATCTCATGCCAGACAAACAAAGGCAACTGACTGCCTATTTCAAAATGTTAGCAACAAAGGCCCAGTTATCTGCAAAAAAAATTCTGCAGGCTTTGGGCTTCATGGCATCCTGCATCCTACTAATTCCATATGCAAGACTGCATATGAGGAAACTTCACTGGTACCTAAAAAGTGTTTGGACTCAACATTGCCACAGCCTGGAAACTATAATTACTCTCATCCCCTGCCTGCAACAGTTTCTATGGTGGGCAAAGGCTAGTCACCAAAACAAGGGACAGCCATTCACATTACCCACAGCCACGGCAAACACTAACAACGGATGCATCAGATTATGCCTGGGGGGGCCCACATGGCAGGAAGATGCATTCAGGGCACATGGACCTCAAACCAAATGCATCTACACATCAATCAAAAAGAGATGCTAGCTGTTCAAAATGACCTGACAGCCTTCAAGGACCTACTTCATCCAGGACAACTATTGATAAAGACAGACAACACCACGGTCATGTGATATATAAACAAGCAGGGGGGCACACATTATTTACCCTCTTTGCAGACTAGCCATGACTTTGTGGGACACAGCATTGACTTACCAAGTACATCTGCAGGCACAATTCCTGCCAGGAAGGAAAAATACTTTGGCAGATGAACTAAGCAGAAACCTCATGGATCCCCACAAGTGGCAGCTGGATCCATAAGTCTTCAGCATAATAACAAGGAAATAGGGATGCCCAGACATAGATCTATTTGCCTCCCCTCACAACTACCAACTAAAAAGATTCTGCACAAGGATTTATCACAGACAAGCATGGAAAGTGGACGCCCTATCCTTCGGCTGGAAAAACCTATCAGTATATGCCTTTCCCCCTCTGCCTCTCCTCCCCAATGTACTCCTAAAGGTCAGACAGGAGAAGCCAAAGATGATACTGATTGCCCCAGACTGGCACCCAATATTAAGGAGCTTGTCTCAATGCCCAGCTTGGACCTTACCTCAAGTACCTCATCTATTATCCCAGCAAAACAATCAAATCCTGCACAGCCAACTCAGGACTTTAAACCTGGCAGCATGGTGGATAATGTAGTCATACAAAACACACCTCTCAGCAAAGCTGTGATGGATGTCATTTTAGAAGCCAGCTGGAAAATGGAAGAAATTCTGTGCTTGAAACTAGGCACAAGGAACAGATACAGCTGTGCCAAATATTTCTCAGATTTTACAATACTTAACTGAGATGCTGGACAAAGGCCTGTCTTTCTCATCTGTTAAAATTCATGCCTCTGCCATTTTGGCTCATTACAATGCAGAGCCACCAATCTTTTCTCATCCCTTATTAAAACAGTACCTCAGAGGAGCCAAAAATGTAAGGCCTCCAAGGAGATCACGAATGCCTGCATGGGACCTCAACTATGTCTTAGAAAAACTCACCCTGCCTCCTTTTGAGCCAGCTGCTACTGCTGATATAAAGTTTTTATCTTGGAAAACAGCTCAGCTCCTCGCAATAATATATGCAAGACGAGTTTCAGAGCTACAGGCACTCATGGCTGTGGAACCTTTTATCATTTTTTTATCTGGACAGGGTCTCCCTGAGGACAAACCCAACATTTATGTCTAAAGTGGTGTCCAGTGTGGCTCTTAACCAAACCATTCATCTGCCAACTTTTTATCCAAATCCACAGAACAAGGGGGAAAGAATTCTGCATTCTCTGGACGTACACAGACAGCTTAGATTCTACTTGGACAGAACCAAAGTTTTCAGAATGACAGAGCAATTACTAGTGGCAAATGCTGCAGGATCACAAGGAAAGGCTATCTCAAAGCAGACTATTTCCATGTGGATAGGCCACTGCATTCGTTTCTGCTCCTTATACCATGGCAAGCCAGTGCCTACGGGCATTAGGCCACATTCCACCAGAGCTGCAGCCACTTCAGCAAACCTTCTCAGGGGAGTACCAACCAAGGACATTTTAGAGGCAGCTACTTGGAGTTCAGTGCACACCTTTACAAAGCACTTTCATCTGCCACTCTACTCTAAATCCAGGGCAGGCTTTGCCACTGGAGTTCTGCAGGGAATCATAGCCGCTCCTAATGCTGTTTAGCTCCAGCCTCCCAACCATAGCTTTGGGACTCTACCCAAATGTAATGATTGCAACAGTGAAACACGAAGAACATAGTACAGTTGTGTTCACTTACCATAAATGTAGATGTTCGAGTGTATTCACTGTTGCAGTCCAGGTTACCCACCCACCATCCCCCTTTTCTTCTGATGGAACCTATCTTTCCTTCTCTGATTTATACAACCTATGTGGTGTATTTGCTTGTAGATGAAGGTAAAGTTTATATTGGTGCATGTAATTTTATATATAGATATAAATTTTGGATACCCTTTTAGGGGGCACCTGACATCTGGGGCAAGAAAAACTAAAGAAAATGGCGTCGGCTGCTTCTTTTATACCCCTGATGACCTGACGTCATGGAAGGGGCGACAGCAGCCGACGCAGGACCCAAGACTTTGGAATTCAGGCTGACTGAGGGCAACCTGCTAGCAGGATTACCCAAATGTAATGACCGCAACTGTGAATACACTTGAACATCTACATTTATGGTAAGTGTACACAACTGTACTTTTTAACCAAAAGGGGATACCCAGACAGATTTGTATACAGTATTTTCATGGAAGTTTTCAACAAGAGAACTAGCAGATTTTATTTACTGCTACTGCAGTTGAAGAAGGGGGAGGGAGTCCACAAAGGTAATTCAAAAGAAGTAGAGAATCATAAACGATACATTAAGGGGTTGGTAGAGATGCAGTAGATGATCAGAGAGATTATAGAAAGAAACTGGAAGATTTTTGAAATGAGTGGCATTAATAAATAGGAGAGGCTCCTTGTATCATATTTAAAAAAAAGATTGGTGTTTGAAGAACTACATTGAAAGGATGGGTAAGATATTTGGGAATAGGCAGAGTATGGTTGGAAAATGCAGATGTGAGAGATGTCAAGTATTGATGTCCTTTTGTATCGCTGTTGCAGTGATCTAAACAGAAGGGATCTCACACCCAGGGCAGCCCAGTACTCGGCTATACCAAAGCTTAATGATCATGTATGCACCGTACATCACACCTATGCTCTCCATACAGAACATAGGGCATAAAAGGGACGTACAGATGCAACTACCCAGAACTTTTTTGTCACCATTTTGGACGCCATTATTACTAGTTGATCTGAAGATAAGTGCTTCATTTTTTTTCTTTTCTTTTTTTTTTTTCTTGGTCTTGTATTTTATTTTGTTACTTAAAGTTCATGTCATCCAGTAAGGGAAAATGTCAGTGTGTGAGGCAGATTCTCCATAAGGATCATCAGGAACAGTCTCTTTCTTTGTTTGAGTGCTTTCCACAACCATACTTCTTGTAGTATCTGAAGGGTGTTTGTGCTCAAGACATTCCGAAGCAATTTGTCTTCCATGACCATTTATCTTGAAAACCAACTGGTTAACAGTTAGCCCAGGGTACCATGGCAGAATACTTTAAACCAGAGGTAATCCTGTTAGCTAAGAAGAAGGCCAAGAAGTCCCAGCCAGATTCTTTGGCTGTCCAGCATCCACTGGACTTCCCTCTAAAAGCGGGTAATAGTTCTATAGGTCGTTTGGCATCTACATAGGATTCCTCTGATACAGCCCCATTGGAGGCTGACATGGATCTGTCTTTTTGCACATCCTTTCAGGCTTTGCAGGCGTCTGCTCTGGAAATTGAGGGGGGAGCCACTGTTTTTTTATCTCAGAGGTTCCTAGAGGGATTCTACTGATATTGGTCAGGGAGGAGGTGATAAGGTTTTCTTATTGAATCTTGCCAAAGCTGATGTCCCTTCCAAGAAAAGACAAAAACAAGGGATCCTCAAAGGGAATGGCAAAAATGTACTTAGGGCTTGTTTTCTGCCTTAATAGCCCTGAAGGCCCCTCAAGGGGTTTCGTTGCCTGCTCCTCCTTGGACCTCTACCTCTTTTAAATGGCTTAGGGAACCAGATTCTTCAGATGATTCAATGTCTGATGAGGGGTATTTGTCCTGTTTTTCACAGATGCCTTCAACTTTGGCTTATGGTTCTCATTAGCCCCAAGTCTCATTTTGAGGGATTATCCTTTGATGACACAGTTGCTAGGCTGTGGAATACTTTAAGATTTTTCTCAAGTGACTGATATTCAGAGAAGATATTATGAGTTGCATCAGGTGGGTACTCCTAAACCATTAGCAGTTCCTCCTGTGTTGGCTGCCTTGCTAGACACTTTCACTGTTGCTTTCAGGTCTTCTGATTCTAAGCCTCCTGCTTCTTAGAAACCTGTTAGGTTCTATAAGGATCTTGAGGACTGACATTTTTTATTTAAATGTCCTTCTGCTGATCCTGCAGTGGTGTCGGTCTCTTCTGATAAACCTTCTTCTATTTTCCATCTTTATTAATGACCTCCAATTAGCTATCCCATATACCACCTGTATACAATATGCAGATGATTCTACTATTATCTGTACCGCTAATTCACAAACTGAACTACACTCTATCACTCAAAAAGCTTTTAACACTGTTGAACAATGGTTCTCTGATCATTGTCTACTCCTTAACCCTAAGAAAACTAAATTGCTATTGTTCTCACCTACTCGTAGATCTGCCCCACTAAACTTTACTCTCTCTTCCATTGATTGCACTCTCATCTCTCCTGAAACAACAACTAAACTATTAGGCATAACCATTGACAATAATCTCAGCTTTGAAACTCACATCAATAGCACAATAAAATTAGTTAATAAAAAAATTGAATCCCTTTATAGAATCAAACCCTTCCTTTCACCTGAAGCAAGGACCACCTTAGCCAGATCACACCTTATCTCTACACTACTATATGCCTCCCCCATATACACTAATCTCTCCAAAAACAACCTTAAGAAACTAGCAACTTCCTACCATAATATTGCTCGATTTGCAACTGGATCCTCATTTAAAACCCACCACTGCCTGAATCTAAGAAAACTAGGCTGGTTGGAACTTCAGAACCAACTCACACTTCAGCAGCTCTTAATAGCTCACAAAATCCTTTACCAACCAACTAAAACACCTATACTCTCTAGCCTCATTTCACCTTACAATAACCTGAAACATCTATGTTCTTCCAACAAACTAATGATTTACAACCAAACCCAATAACTTTGCAGGTGATTGTCTTTTTTCCAACTCAGTCGGCAAAATGTGGAACAAATTACCCTCTGTTATCCTGTCTTTGTCCTCCCTTCCACTTTTCAAAAAGCAGCTGAAAACTCATCTCAATAAACAGTGGCTTTGCTCCTGTACCAACCCAGATTAACTTCCTTTTTTACCTCCCTGTCCTCTCTTCCTCCTAAATTCCTGCAATCTCTGCTCCTTATAGCCTTGTTAGCTCTCCCTTAATGATGTGCACACAGTCTTATGAAATACTCCTTGAAAGAAAAAAAAATGTATACGTTTTCTTTCTCAAGACATTTGCCTATTTTACTTTGTATTTACCATGACTTTTTATGTAATATGTGTATTAATTAGCCCTCATTTTACGCCTTACTATTTGAATTGTCTATCTTCATATAATGTGTTTAATTACTGGAGCTTTTCTCCCCGGGCCTCTACTGAAAATGGATATATATCCAGCTAGACTAGCCTGATCAACAAATGTAAAATAAAATAAATAAATAAAATAAATTGTCCTCTTCCAAATTTTTCCTTTCTGATAAAGATAGTAGGGCAGCAGAGAGGATTGGTAAGAAAAGTTTACATTGCTTCTACATTAGCCTTTAGGGTTGTTAATTACTAGACCCACATGACCAGGTATGCACTGGCCTTGATTGCTCAGGCTTGTCAGGTTATTTCTGACCTTCATAATTCTGAAGGCAAATCCTCTGCCTTGTCTGTTTTAGGTTCTGCTTCTCAAGTGGCTCACCACTGTAAGTGTAGTTGTTATGCTGCTGATGCCTCCTCCAGAGCTGCGGCTTCTGGGTCTGTCATGAGGTGTTATTCTTTGCTTCATCTCCAGTCTCTGCCTGAGGACCTGAGGATGTTAAGGCCAAATTATTGTATGCTCCTTTGGATAATAAACATCTTTTTGGGACTGCTGCTGCTGCTGACTTGTCTCTTCAAGAGAAGGGAAAATCCTTGCAGGACTGTAAACATATCTTTGTCTCTCCTATCTCCAAGTTCCAGAGGAATTATCCTTCTAGACCTGCTTTTGTTCGCAGGCAACCCCACCAAGCTTCAAGGGCAGGAAGGGTGGTAGGCAGGCCACATCTGCTAAAGCTTCTCAGATTTTTGTGGCCCAGAAGCCTTCTTTATCTGATAAGCCTGCTTCTCTTTGTCAATTCGCCTTCCCTTCTCTTAGACCAATTTCCTTTGTCCCATCAGCTTTCCCTTTGTCTTCCAAATTGGCAGTTCTGTCATCCATCAGGGTTACTTCATGGTATGGAAGTCTCTCCCTTCTTTTTCAGGGATTCCTCAACCTTCTCTAGAGCAACTTCCTAATTTCCAGGAGGTTCTAGGGTCCCTGATGAATCAAGTAACCATTCAACCTGTCCCCCTTCCCAGTTGGGAAAAGGTTTTTATTCAAGGATATTCATGGTTTCCCGAAAGGAGGGCACTTGGAGACATATTCTAGATTTCTCCCTGCTCAACACCTTTCTCAAGGTCCCTTCTTTTCTCATGCTTACTCTTCAAACCCTGTTTTTTTCTTTTACTACCTCAGGCTTTTCTGGTGTCTTGATCTGAAGAATGCTTGCTTTCATATCCCTATCCACCTTCTTTTCAGGACGTTTTTATGTTTCTCAGTTTTTTTCCCTTTCATTTTCAGTTCTGTGCTTTGGTCTCTCTGCTGACCCAAGGGTATACACAAAATGCCTAACTCCTGTGATTGCTTTATGCAGGTTTCAAGGCTTACAGATTTTTCCTCATCTAGACAACCTGTTGTTTCAGGCACCTTCTCCCAGTTGCTTGTAACAAGATCTGGAGTTCACTAACTCTCTTCTTCATAGTCTGGGGTTCACTATCAACTTTCAAAAGACTGTCCTGACTCCCCCTCAATATCATGTGTATCTGGGATGCAGGATTCAGGTAGTGCCAAAGTTGGCCTCTCTTCCAACTTCAAAAGTTTTGTCAGTGACGGCCTTCCTTCACTCTCCTTTTTTTCTGACTGCCATGCCAGCCAAGGAGTTTATTCTAGCTCTGGGATCCATGGATTCTTCTATTCCTATGCTCCCTCTTGCAAGACTGCATATGTGGAAGCTTCAGTAGTACCTCAAGTCAGTTTGGCTGCAGCATTGCCACCCTCTGGATTTCAGTGCACCTCTTTTTCCCTGTCTATAGAAGGAATTCAAGTGGTGGTTTCAACAGTTTGCTCTCAACCCAGGCCTGCCCTTTCAGCTTCCATTCCATTCTCAAACATTGTTCACTGATGCCTCAGACATGGAGTGGGGAGCTTCTTTTTGTCACCTGAAAGTTCAAGGTCTCTGGTCCTCCATCAAAAGTCAGACCATATTAACATCAAAGAGATGAGAACTGTGATTCTGGCCCTTCAAGCTTTTCACCACATGTTCTCTCCAAGCCCCTTGAAGGTGTGCATAGACAACACTACAGTGATGTGGTATGTCATCAAGCAGGGAGGCACAAAATCTTACCTCTTTGCAGGATGTTTTTCAGTTATCAGTTAACTCTTCAGGCAGTATGCATTCCTTTAGAGCATAATCTAGCGGCAGAGTCCCTGAGCAGGTACAAAACACTGGTTTCATGAATGGCTGCTTCACAGAGACATGTTTCTTGACATTGCCCATCAGTGGAGTGTTCCTTGGGTAGCTCTTTTTGTTCTCCTCCGAACATGCATCTTCCTTTGTTCTGTTACCAAGTGCCGTGCTGTCTGGCATGGAAGATGGATGCCCTTTCTTTTCTCTGGAAGGAGCTGTTTCTTTATGCTTTCCCTCCTCTTCCTCTACTTCTAAGAGTCATGCAGAAGATTCAGCTGGACTCCCCAAAAGTCTTGCTAGCGACTCCCTTTTGGCCAAGACAGCACTGGTTCCCCCTCTTAATGCATCTGGCCAGGGGCAATCACCACAAGTTATCTCACTGTTTGGATCTCCTTACGTAGGACAAAGGGGTCTCACAGCCATCCTCAGTTGTCCATTCTTCAACTGACACTGTAAGTGATAAGGTTTTGATCCCTTTCAGGCACCTCTATTCTAAGGATGTGCTCAGGGTTTTACAGAAGGCAAGGAAACCCTTGACCAGGAAATCTTATATGTCCAAATGGAAAGATTTTTTTTTTGTCTAGTGCCATGCTTGTAAACAGGACCCTTTTTCAGTGGAGGTCTCTTTGGTCCTGTCTTTTTTGTGTGAGTTTCTCCAGTCTGGCCTCACCTGTTCTTCTATGAAGGCCCATTTGTCATCCATTTCTGCTTTTCTGCACTTGAATCCTCCTTTGGCTTCTCATTTTGAGGTCAAACATTTTTAAAGGTGTCCTGCATATTAGGCCTGCAAGGAAACCTATTCCTCCTCCTTGGGACCTTAATTTTGTTTTGGAAAAATTGACTCGGGCTCCTTTTGGGGCTGCAGATTCTGCTTTTTGGCAGCATTGTACCCAGAAGATTGTTTTGTTGATGGCTGTTATTTCTGCTTGGAGGTTTTCTGAGCTCCAGGCCGTTATGGCCATGTCATTTTTTTTTTTGTTTATTCACAGGTACAGGGTGTCCATTCGTACTAATCCATCTTTTATGCCCAAGGTAATAAATGAGTTGTCTTTAATCAATCAGTACAACTCCCTTCCTTTTTTCCCTTCTCAGTCTGCTAGTGAGAGAGTCCTACATACCTTGGATTTGCATAGACAGCTCAAGTACTCTTTGGATAAAACTAAGGCCATTCATAAGTCTGATCAGCTTTTTATTTCCTTTCATCCCATGACATTGGATTTGGCTGTTTCTAAGCAAACCATCTCCTTCTGGACAGGAGCGGCCAAGTCAACTGGCGCCCTAGACAAAAGGGCTCCATGGCGCCTCCCACCACACCAGCCAGTGCCCCCATCCTGGTCTACATACACCAAATAGGCGCCCCTGCTAAAGCGGTGCCCTAGGCGGCTGCCTAGTTGGGCTATGCCTAAGGCCGGCTAAGCTCCTGGATATCTAAGGCCATTTCCTTTTGTTATACTTTTCATGGAAAATCTCTGTCTACTTCCATTAGAGCTCATTTCATTAGGGCTGTTGCCTCTTCTGGTGCCTTCTTCAAGGGGTTAGACAACAGTTCCATCCTTAAAACTCCTACTTGGTCTTCATTGCATACCTATACTAAGCATTATAGCTGGATATGGTTTCAAGGGCCAGAGCAGGTTTTGCTAGAATCATTTTATTTGGGTTTGTTGAGGGCTTTTCTCATCCTTTCACCTCCCATTCTGTTTCTTGAAGGTTTTTTTTACTCTCCCTTCTGTTTAGAATACTGCAGCAGTGATGTAGAAGGACATAGTACAATTGTGTAAAATATTGCCGTAACAGTAAATGTCCCTCCTTTTCATTATTTTAATATTCACTTCCTGCCTCCAACCCCCTCTTTTTTTTTGTTTTGTTTTAGATTCCATTCTGATTGAGGGTTCCCCTTTTTCTTCTGCATTTTTTTTCTTCTGGATGTGCATGGACTCCTTTGGGAGACTGTCGTCTTCTGGGCAATACAATTTTGGGTAGCTGCGTCCATAGGTCCTTTATTTGCCGTATGTTCTGTGTGGGGAGCATAGGTTTGACATACAGCACATACAAGGTCATTAGGCTTTGGTTTATTGGCTGGGCATTGGGCTGACCTGGGCTGGACATCCTTTTTGTTTAGAATACTGCAGTAGTGAACAGAAGGACTTATGGTAAGATTTTACACAACTGTACTTTCATTAAATTTGATGGTGGTGAGAGGTATTGGCTCAGACTCATGTTTCCAGTGGTTGTTCACTTGAAGTGTGCTGACTCCTTGGTCAGGCTTTGGTGGTTAAACTTGAGGTTCTTAACATGGAAAGAGTTTTACGGATTACTCTGACCTCTGCAAGAATGGTGTCCGAGTTGCAAGGTGTTACTAAGTGAGGTATCTCATCTCATTTTTGGGACATGGTTTCTTTAAAAAAACTAATCCTTTTTTATGCCTAAGGTGGTATCTGAGTGTACTTAAAGCCAGAATATCCATCTCCCTGATCTGATGTTATTCATTTCATTATGCATCACATCTGGGTCTTGGATCCGATGGTGGATCAAATCCGGCAACTTTACAGAGCAGACTCTAGGCTCAAGCTCCTCCCACTCCCATAATCCCTTTCTACCTTCAAACCCTCAGATCTCGTTTGCTGTGGTTAGCTACAGATGCTATTTAGGCTCACAGTGCTCTTTCTGGGGTTTTGTCTTCAGAATATTTCAGCTAAGTGGTAAAATTTTGTACATGAATAAAGGCACTCAGAAGGACACCGGACTGAAAAAAACACGTGAATACGTTTATTCCAAACACAGAGGCTTCACATGCATAAACGTTCCTTGTAAAATACGTTTTCGTCATGAAATGACTTCATCAGATAAAAGCCATAAAAAAGTTCATCTTAAATAACATGATCAATTCATTTCTTCAGTCACAACACATATAGATTAATTTGTTAAAATTGTGTTCCTTCCTCACAGCAAGAGATTCTCCCGTTCGGTTCTCTGCTGGAGCGCCTTCTGTGTGGAGTCTGCACGTCCTCCTCGTGGTCAAGTGACGTCTCAAAACATGCAGGTAGGTGCATGCATGAATGGGTGTGCCTTCCTTGAAGGTTGGGCATCGGGCTGACAACTTGGCACCGTAAAAATCCACTGCCACTAATTAGCGGACCAGAGTTCCGCTGTGGTGACCCCTAACCAGGAAAAGCCAAAATACTTTTAGCAGGTGGTTTAGTGTAGTTATCTACTTTTATCCTCCCCTCCCCTTGTTCTTAGTTCTCGTACAGTTAGGGTTGTTTTTTCGTGTCTGTATCATAACATCGAAGACGCAAAATGTTGAACGCTCACAAGAGCGAAAATGCCGAAACTCAAATTCGGTATTGCGGGGCCCCCACACCCCCTGCTAAATATTCCAACTCCGAGATCGCACTGCAATGAGGAAAGGGCAAATATCCCAATCTTCACTGTACTGCGATCTCAAAAATGAACCCTCGCACTTTCGCTGTTGTGCCGTTCGACATTTTGATTTTACAATAACGTGATCTATTTTTTCTTGTACTTTGGCATTTGGTGCTTTTTTTCCCAGTCCCTCCCCCTTTGTTAGTGTTTGGGGTTTGTTGGGCTAGATGGATTTATCTTGTTTTGTGGGGTGTATGTTTGTGTGTGTGTGTGTGTGTGTGTGTGTGTGTGTGTGTGTGTGTGTGTGTGTGTGTGTGTGTGTGTGTGTGTGTCTGTGTTTAGTTTATTTTTTGGCCTTTCTCTGTTTTTGGGCTTGTAATGGTTGGTCTATGTGTTTTTGACCTGTGTGTGCTTGTTCTGGTAGAACCATGACAAAGAAACCTACTGGGTTGAAGAGATGTTCTTCTTGTGGGTGTCAGATGCCTAATTCTGACACCCACAAGAAGTGCGTTTCTTGTTTAGGATCCGACCACCTTGAGGCTGATTTGCTGTGTGTTCTGCATTTAACCCTTAAGCATTGGCAGATCGGCACATTAAGTTGTTGCTCAAGGGCATGACCCAAGGGGGTCCTTTTGTTTCTGGCTCCCCCTCCTCCAGCGGCTACAAGGAGCCAAAGAGGAAAGCCTGCCTCCATGGGGGCTTTTCCTCTTCATTTCATAAATGGCCAAGGCTCTTGGATTGCAGCCCCCTTGAATCTGAGTTAGTCATCTGCAGGGTTTGATCTGAAGGCCCAGGATCCATCCTCTAGACCCGAAGTCTCTTCGGATTGGAGACCCTCTGATCCCACAGCCATTCCCTTGGCTCAGAGGCGGTCTGTTTCATAGGGCTCTAATCCAGTGTGTTCATCAGATCCAGAGCTAGTGGACATAGGCTTCCCAATGTGATTTCCCAGGGATCCAAAACCTTTAGATCCAAGACGTGAGAGCTGTTTCCCGAATCAGAAACACCATAGGGTGGTTATGGGGTCCTATCTGGTTTCCCTGGCTAAAGCCCACACATTCCTTTGCCTCTTCCACGTCCTGTAGGAATATCTTACCCTCAGACATGGATAGGATGATGAGGAGTTTCCTTAGGGCCCAGATAGAGATGGGTCTTTTGGCATCCCTGACCTGTTTGGGCTCTGGGAGGTTTCTGGATCCTAGGTTGACTCCTCCTCAGTTTCAAAAACCCAGGTCCTCCTCTTCCCTGAGTCAGGGGACCAGGGAATGTCTGTTTCCCTGGTCCTCCAAGGTCCCTGACTAGCTTGATTCCTATGGTTTCGGACCAGAGCAGGTCCCACCTCCAAGAAGTCAGCTCTGGGTCCCTGAGGAGGGGTTCTGGTCTGGGTTTGTTGAATCGATCCCTTCCCTTGGGGGCAGTGACCTTCAGTAGCTCAGGGCCAGTACTGTCTGTGGGGCCCAGGAACAAGGTGGATTCCTCTCCCACTTCCCTGATGGTTTCGGCTACGGGAGGTGGGGTTTCCTTGAGTCCTTCAGCCTTTCGTGTGGTAGAGTGGACCTTCACAAAGTCTGGAGTACCATTTTCTCCCCTTCCAAGAACCTCCCAGACCCATCAATGTTAGGTGCCCTGAGCCCATTAATCTTGGCCTCCAGAGATGGCCTTCAGGCTTCTAGAACCCCAGGGGTTCCCCTTTCTTGTATGTTCTCTCCGGAGCCCCTCATTTAAAAACCTTCTTGGAAGAGATCATGCAAGTGGAGGCATTTGAACTCCCCTATGGAGTCCCTCATGGAGAACACAGATTTCGAGGAGGGGGGGGGGTCTCCCAGCTCTCTGCCGGACAACCTCTCCTTTGGGGACATTCTGGAGCTGTTGAAGCAGAAAGGCGGTTGGTCTCCCCATCCACCGTCCTCAGAGGAGTCTGTGTTTCTGAAGGCATTGTGGACAAGCCCATCAACTTCCTGGGTCCCCCCCACCCCCTCGCAGACGAGCCGATCAATCTCATCACACGCAGGGCATGGAAGGAACCTGACCATTTGGAACAGATTCCTAAGAAAGCAAACAAGTTCTTGAGCCCTCCCACTGACTGTGCTCTTTGGAGCAAGGGAGTACCAGTCAGCGCAATCATGGTTGCTGCAACCACTAAGGAGGAGCTGTTGAAACAGAGATCCAATGTCCCTACCCCGAACCATGAGTCCCAGGTGATCAACAGGCATGGATATTTTGTTTACTGTTCAGCCACTTTTGGCCTGAGAGCCCTAAATTATCTGGCACATTTTACCCACATCCAAGGAGACCTGATCTGTGAGCTCACCAAGTCTTTTTTTTTGTGAGTTGTTGCTGACAGAGGACCTCAAGAAGGTTTCTGCCTAGCTCACGTCTCTCCCCTCTATTTCAAATTCCTCAACTTTAATTTTCAGTACAATGAAAGGCACCTCTCGAGTGGCTGGTGCAGGCATTGCCATTAGGTGGCACACCTGGATGTGGTTATGTGGGTTCGTGAAGTCCTTCAAGGCGTCTTTCACTAACGCCCCTTTCAATGGTTCCTCTTTATTTGGACCTACTCTAAAAGAAACACTAACCCACCGTGAGTATGAGGGCAAGAGTTTGTTGGCAGTCGGGATCAAGTTTTCTACTCCCCAAAGTTCCTTTTCCAAAAAACAGTGGGGCAGTAAGAAGCTCTGGTTCTGCAAGGTGTAGGATTCCTTCCAGGATGCTCCTGAGGATTCTGCTTCCAGAGGCAAGGGAAGGCAATTCAACAGTAGACGCTGCCCTGTAGGCAGATGCGGTCCTCAAAATCAGGGTTCCAGGGAACCCTTCTCTGAGAAGCCCATTCAGTGCCCCTGAGGGGTTGACTGGCTGTCCTGCCCTGCAGGTAGTCAGGGGATTATTTTTCATTGCACCTAAATGTTTGGGCGTCCATAACAAATGTTCTCTGGGTGCTCAAGATTATATCCAGGGGTTATTAGTTCCCTTTTCCCAATCATCCCCACATACCACAAAAGTTCTCCTTGATGTGCTACTCAGTCAGAGAGAATGGGTCCAATGAAAAGTTTTAACATTTCTAGAAAAAAAAGCCATCCAGGCAGTCCCGACAGAACAAAGAGGATCTGGAACTTATTCCCGCTTCTTTTTAATGCCAAAAAAGACAGGGAATCTTCTTTCTATCAGTCAAGAAGTCAAAGTTCCAGATGGTCATTGTTCAAGAAGTCAAAGTTCCAGATGGTCATTGTTCAGCCCATCTTGCATCTATTGTAGAAGGACGTATAGATGTGCTCCACAGACCTCCAGGATGCGTACTATCATATCAAAATAGACATGCGCTCCATGAGGCATCTGCGCTTCCAAATTGGAGCCAATTATTTCCATTTCAGCGCTGTACCATTTGGACTCGCCACAACCCCCAGAGTGTTCACCAAATGATTAGCAGGTGTAGCAGCTCACCCGAGGCTTCAAGGATTTCAGGTCTTCCCATCCCTGGACGATTGGCTCCTCACAGCTCCATCCAGGTATCAAATGGTTTCTGTCACATGGTACCTGTTATACATGTTCCAGGAGCTAGGGATTACCCTCAACTTGGTAAAGTCAAAGCTCTGCCTGGTACAGAGTCTGGAGTTTATCGTCAACAGGTCAGGGCCATATTAGAGAGTCCCTCATCACCAGCTTACCTCATTCTGAGTGCACTGGGTTCCATGTCGGCGACTGTTCTCCTCATCCCTCTCACAAGATACCACATGCGGGCGCTTCAGTGGACTCTGGCAGTTCAGTGGTCCATCCTAACTCATCCAGTGTCTATGCTTATCCCGTTGACCCCTGTTTGCAGATGGCACCTACTGTGGTGGCTTCAATTGGAGGATCTCTTTCAAGGCAGGCCTTTTTCTTTTCCACCACCCACAGCCACGGTGGCCATGAATGCTTTCCTGTTAGTGTGGGGGGGTCATTTTCAGGGCAGAACAGTCCAAGGCACTTGATCCCCCTCAGAGTCCAAATTACACATAAACGTCCTGGAGATGAGAGCCGTCCTGCTCGCGTTACAAGCCTTTCAGGACTGCCTTCCTCCGGGGACAGTGGCAATTCACACAGACAAACATGTTGGTGGTCTGATATATCAGCAGGCAAGGGGGAACACGTTCATACCCATTGTGCAGAGAGGCCATGAGGGTGTGAGAATGGGCGATCTCCTCCATTCGCTTTCTTCTTGCAGTGCACATACCCAGGGAATCCAACATCCTGGCAGACAGGCTCAGCAGATCTGTTCTGACTCCGCACAAGTGGTCCCTCAGTCCATCGGTGGCATCTCAGATTTTTGCCCATTGAGGCCAGCCTTGCTGCGACCTGTTTTCTTCCCTGTTGAACAAGTGCAGCAGGTACTTTGCCCTGATTCCCCCCAGAGAGGCAGTCTCTGAGGGATGCTCTTGTTAATGATTGGCCCCTGGGTCTCCTCTATGCTTAGCCACCCCAAAGTACTTCAGAAAGCCTTCAGACTGAAGAGTTCTGTGATGCTCATTGCCCCCATCTGGCCTTGGCAGGTGTGGTTCCCCTTCCTCGGGTCTCATCTCAAGTATCCTCCTTGGATACTGGATTGCACTCTGGATCTCATTTCTCACCTGTCATAACCTCCGCCCGATCTTTGGTCACTCCACCTGACCTTTTGTTTTCTCCACTTCCAATCATAGTGAAGCAGTCCAGGCTAGCATCTCCCATTAGGAGAGTATTTCTGACTTTGCAGAAGCCTTCTACTCATAATGTCTAACGTAGTAAGTGGAAATGTTTTTCCTTTTGGGTAGTGGAGCGTAATATGGACCCTTTTTCTGCTACTATTCCAGATATCCTTCTCTTTTTGTCATCCCTTTTTCAAGAAGGGGGCAGCTTTTTCAACCATCCAAGTTACAATTGGAGGCCATTTCCAGTTTCCATTCTAATGCTGGGCCTACTTTTTTCCTCCAGGCTATGTAAGGCCTTCATGAAGGTCGTCTTTATTCTTAGGTCTCCAGTCAAAGAGCCAGCTCCTCCCTGGGATCTGACATTGGGTGAAGAGATTGCAGCATCAAAGTCCATTTCAGCTTGCTCATTCTTGTGATCGCAAATATCTTTCATGACAAACCATGTTTTTGGCAGTTGTTACATCGGCCAACAGAGTTTCTGAGTTGCAGGCCTTATCTGCTAAAACCCCATATATCCTTTTTCATAAGGATAGAGTGACCTTGCAGACTAATCTCTCTTTTATGCCTAAAGTCACTACTGAAAGAAAGCTTAACCAGGAAATTCAGTTGCCTGTTTTCTTCCCTAATCACTCTCAACAAGGGCGAATATCTCCTCCACACCCTGGATGTCCATCATTAGCTTTGATTTTATTTACATCAGACTAAACCCTACTGAAAATGTGATCAGTTATTTATGGCCTTTTCCCTGAACAGGTGTGGCCAAGTCGTTTCGAAATTAACTATTTCTAAATGGATCTCTGCTTGTATCTCCTTGATTTACTCAATGAGGTAGATGGAGCTGCGTTGCTCTCCCAGTGTGCATTCTCTGCAGTCAGTGGCTACTTCTTCAGCCTTCACTGCCAGGATGTCCTTAGATGAGAGTTGTGCTGTGGCTACTTGGTCCACTCCTCACACTTTTGTTACTCTTTACAAACTGGATATGATCTCTAGAGGCAGGGGCATCTTTTGGATCCACAGTGCTCAATCACGTCCTTCATTAGGGCCACCCAGGGTTCTTGGTAGCTAGGGATTCTGTCCCATACGTGATGAATAATGAAATGGATAACATCAGATCAGTAGTTATTTATTTACCATAACTTGGTATCTGTGTCATCCTATTTTATTATTCATCACCTCCCTTGTTTCTGGTGGATGTGGAGAGGCTGGGATGTGGTCCCTTGAGCGTCTGCCTCTTGTGGTTCTGTTGCCATTATTGCCTATGTTGAGATACTCAGAGGTCTGATGGTTACTGTCCTTGATCAGCAAACTCGGTCAGAGTGTTTGAAGGTAGAAATGAATTATGGGAGTGGGAGGAGTTCGAGCCTAGAATCTGCTCTGTAAAGTTGCCAGATAGGATCCAAGACCCAGACGTGATGAGTAATGAAATAGGATAACACGGATACCAAGTTATGATATGTATATAACTACCATTTTCTTTCCTGAACCTTAAAATCAGAGAGAGAGGAAATTCCGTACCTTGGATGCCCACAGACAACTCTGGTACTATCTTGACAGAACTAAATCTTTCAGATCTTTGGATCAATTGTTCAGTTCTTGTGAGGGTAGGAAGAAGGGGCAACTTGAACAGACTATCAACAGATGATTGTCTAAGACCAATACCTTTTGCTGTACTTACCATTACAAAACTGTTCCAGGCAGGATCAAGGCCCACTCTACCAGGGCAGTGGTGTCATCTATGGCTTTTTGGAAAGGGTTGAATTCTAGAAGTATTCTGGAAGCTGCTATTTGGTCCTCTCTACATACTTTTAGAAAGCGCTATAAACTTGATTTCTTCTCTAGGTTGAGATCAGGCTTTGCTGTGACCATTCTCCAGGGACTCCTGGACTCTTCTCCTTCCACTTCCCTAATATGCTTAACTAAGATAATATGCTTGTATAGCTAAGGCAGTTACTTCAGCAGTGATAAGTATAATGAGCATAGTATAGTTTTGTAAGTAAATGTACTGTAATAGTAGATGTTCAAATGATCACTACTGCAGTAGCTGCTCCTTCCTTCCAGCCCCCTTGTTTTTTGGTGTGCTTTTTATGTCGGGGTGTGGGCATTTATTTTTTGTTGTTCCTAGATGTCCTTCAAGAATGCAACTGCAGTCATAACATGTGGGTTGTCCTGCCTCAGGCAGCCCTCGGTCGGCCGGATTCCAAAGTCTGGGTCCGACATCGGCTGATGTCGCATTTCTCTCCGACGTCAGAGCAGCTGGAGTACATAAGCATCAGCCGACGCCATTTTCCCCAGTCTTTCCTGCCGCGTGGTGCCCGAAGCAGAAGCAGTTCGCAAGTGCCGGTCGGTCAGCTCCTGTATTCTACGATACCGAAGTCATCAAAAAAGCTAAGTACCCCGTTGGGGACCTTTTCTTGCCTCAGCCGATGTCAGAAATTACTGAAAAAGTTAACAATTGTCTTTCTTGTGGTAAACAAATACCTCATAAAGATTTCCACTCTTACTGTCTCCCTTGCCTGGGCCCAGACCACGACATCTCGGCCTGTGTAGCCTGTGCTCGCTTCAACAAGCGCACTCTCAGGCGCCGGGCGGAGTTCGCTGAAGATTTTTTCGGCGATAATTTTGCTTACACCATGCCGTCGGATCTTCCGACATCGCAAACTCCCAAAAAGCGAAAAGACCAGGACCGACATCCTCGGCCCGCGTCTACCACTGACTCCACGCCAAAACCGAGGAAATGCCCGAGACCATTGCTGTAGACAAGGTCACTCCTGCACGTGGAGCTGCCAGGCCCCCTATGGCCATGTCTATTAAGGCCTACACTAGGGCTAAGGCAGCCAGCAAAACAAAGCATATTACTTCTAAATCCTTACCTCAGCCGACTCCAGAGACACAAATTATGTCCATGGCTGCTGATTTAATTTCCATGATTAGAGGTTCACAGGCCCATCCTGAGAGAGGATCCCAGCCTCCTCCTGATAAAAGGCCCCGGGTTGAACCCTCTGACCCTACTCCTTCAGATGAAGATTCTGAGGGCTCTGCCCACTCTGATAGCCAGGAAGAGCTCTTCCAGACCTATGAGGACTCGGATGCAGAAGATTCCATCCCCTCGGCCTCCCCTCCTGAGGATATTTCTTTTGGGGAAGTTCTGCACACCATGAGGGAACATTTCAAGTGGCAAGGTCAGGAATATTCTGATTCTAGGAAAAGTACAGTTTTGTACCTACCATAAATGTAGATGTCCGAGAGACATGCAACTGCAGTCATAACATGTGGGTTGTCCTGCCTCAGGCAGCCCTCGGTCGGCCGGATTCCAAAGTCTGGGTCCGACGTCGGCTGATGTCGCATTTCTCTCCTACGTCAGAGCGGCTGGAGTATATAAGCATCAGCCGACGCCATTTTCTTCAGTATTTCTTGCCCCAGATGCCAGGTGCCCTCCAAGGAAGGCTGTAATCAAATTGGAAGACAAAAACAGGATTCCAAACAAATACATGAGCAATTAAACAAATACACCATAACAGATATCCCCAGCTAAGAGAGAGAGAGGGGGATAGGAGTGGACCCTAAGCATAGAGGGGTATGGAGGGAGGGAAAACCCGACTGCAGTTGCATGTCTCTCGGACATCTACATGTATGGTAGGTACAAAACTGTACTATGTCCTTCGAGAATGCAACTGCAGTCATAACATGTGGGTAGAATACCATAGCTTAGCTGGGGGAGGAGGTATGCTCTAGGAGAGTGATGGTGTGGCAATCAAACCCTGCAGGACTGCCGAAGCAAAGCCTGCTCTGGATCTGGAATATAGGGGGAGATTGTAGTGTTTTGAGAATGTATGCACGGAGCTCCATGTAGCAGCTTCTAGAATGTCCTTTGTAGGCACCCCTCTTAAAAATGCTGTAGAGGTGGCTGTAGCTCTGGTGGAATGTGGTCTGACATAGGCTGGAACAGTCTTTCCATGAAAGGAATAACAGAATCTGATGCAATGTCCAATCCATTTAGAAATAGTCTGTTTTGAAATTGCTTTTCCTTGGACTGCAGGGGCGTAAGCTACAAAAAGCTGTTCAGACTTCCTACTGGCCTTGGTTCTGTCCAGGTAGTATCGAAGTTGTCTATGAATGTCCAAGGTATGTAAATGCCTTTCCCCCTTATTCTCAGGATTGGGGAAGAAGGCAGGCAGATGAATGGCTTGATTTAGAGAAACCCTAGATACCACCTTTGGCATAAAGGAAGGGTTGGTCCTTAATGAAACCCTGTCTCTGTGGAAAATAATAAAGGGTGGTATTGCCATTAGGGCCTGCAGTTCTGAAACCCTTCTTGCTGAGGTAATTGCCAACAGGAAGGCTGTTTTCCATGAGAGAAATTGCAAGTCAACTGAAGCTGCTGGCTCAAAAGGAGGTAGAGTCAGTTTTTCTAAGACAAAATTGAGGTCCCAGGCTGGCACTGGGGCCTTTCTTGGTGGCTTAATGTTCTTGATTCCCCTGAGGAATTGTCTTAGTAAGGGGTGAGAAAAAACAGGAGGATCAGTGTTGTATCTAGTTGAAATGGCAGATGCATGTATTTTTATTGATGAATATGAGAGGCCACTCTGTAACATATCTGCCAAATATTCCAAGATAAGGGGGATGTTCAGTAATGATGCATCATGCCCTTTGCTGGTATTCCAATTGCTGAATCTTTTCCACTTGGCTAAGTAGACCTTTCTGGTGGACGGTCTTGAGCCTCTGTTAGTATCCGCTGAACTTCCTTAGAGAGAGGTAAGTTGAATTTATTTATGGGATCTCCCAGGCTGTTAGCTGCAGAGTCTGAAGGTTTGGATGCAGTGTTCAAATTGTGCTGAGTCAAAAGTAGAGGCCACTGAGGGAGGCCCACCTCCTGGTGTGACATATGCTCCGTAGTAGTGGGTACCATTGTTGTCTTGGCCAATCCGAGCTATTATGATTCCCTTGGGCTTCTCTGCTTTGATCTTTAGTAATACTGAGGTCATCAGTGGCAGAGGTGGGAATGCATAGATTGCTAGGGAGCTCCAGTTGAATGAAAGAGCATCTATTTTCCAAGCCTTTGGATGGTATGTCCTTGTGCAAAATTTTGGTAGTAGATGATTGAGGTGAGAGGCAAATAGGTCCACTTCTGGCTTGCCCCATGACGAAGTGAGTTGTCTGAAAGCCTTCGGATGCAACCTCCACTCGTGTGGATCTGTGAAATTCCTGCTTAGGCTGTCCGCCAACACATTGTCTTTTCCTGGAACAAACTGTGATTGTAACTGGATGTTTAGACTCAGTGATTTCTCCCAAAGCTGCATTGTCAGTCTGCAAAGGGGATAAGAGTGAGTGCCCCCTGCTTGTTTATGTACCACATCACAGTGGTGTTGTCTGTCCGTATCATTAAGTGACCTTGCTGGAGTTGGTTTTGAAAAGCCTCGATAGCATGCATTACTGCCAGCATTTCCTTTTGATTTATATGCAATGTGTTTCCTTTGGAGACCATTGTCCTTGTATACATCTGCCTTCCATGTGCGCCCCCCATCCGAGGTCTGAGGCGTCTGTAGTCATGGTCTGTGTTATCTGTGGTTTTTTGAATGACAAACCTGTGTTTTCCTTGCTCACCGAAGCCCACCATAGGAATTCCTTTTGTAAGCATGGAATGAGTGGTATGATTGTCTCCAAGTTGTTGCTGTGCTGAGACTAAACGCTTTTTAGGTACCATTGAAGCTTTCTCATGTGTAGTTTTGCTAATGGAACCAGTAGAATGCAGGATGCCATGTAACCCAGGGCCTGTAGGAATCTCCTTGCAGTCATCTGGGTGAGTTTTGCTAAATCTTTGAAGTATTGAGTTAACTTCTCTTGCTTGTCTTCTGTCAGGTAAGCCATTTGAGAGGCTGTGTCTAGTTTGGCTCCTAAGAAGATTATTTACTGGGATGGCTGCAGTCTTGACTTTTGGAAGTTGACTGTGTATCCCAGAGCTTGAAGTAATCGTATGACATATTCCAGATTTTTTGTCAACATCAGTTTGTTGTCTGCTTGTATGAGGCAGTCGTCCAGGTACGGGTAAATTTGTATACCCTGGAGCCTGCAATGAGCAATTACTGAAGCCAGGCATTTTGTAAACACTCTGGGCGCAGTAGATAAGCCAAATGGCAATGCTGAGAATTGATAATGCTCTGGCCCTGCAAGAAATCTGAGGTATCTTCTGCAACTGTGTCTGATAGGGACATGCAGGTATGCCTCCTTGAGGTCCAGAGTAATCAGCCACGACTCCTTGCCCAGCATGGGAAGGAGTTGCTGCAGAGTCAGCATTTTGAACTTTGGTACTATGAGAAAGGTGTTTAATGCGGACAAGTCCAGTATTGGTCTCCATTGAGATGTTCTTCGTCTCACATTGCTGCAGTCATAACCTGTGGGTAGTCCGCTGTCCTCGATCGGCCCGAATACCAAAGAGCTGGGCTGGCGTCGGTCATTGTCGCCTAGAGCTGACGTCAGTACGTAGTAGTACTTAAGCGCATGACCGACGCCATATCCTCAGTCTTTCTTGCCGCGTGGTCCGAAGCAGAAGCAGCGTTTGCAAGTGCCGTTCGGCGTTCTGAAATTTTCATTTATCGAGTTTCAGACCGAAGACCAAGTTGGTCCAAGTACCCCGTTGGGGAAATCTTTGTCTTTTCTTGCCTCAGTTTTTCCGGATGTCAGAAAAAGTTAATAATTGCATTTCTTGTGGGAAACAGATACCTCATAGGGATTATCATTCTTTCTGTATTCCTTGCTTGGGGCCTGAGCACGACGTGGCCGGGTGTCGCTTTTGTGCTAGATTTAATAAGCGCACCATTAAACGGAGATTAGACTGTGCCAGGCTTGTTTTTGGTAAAAGGTGTAACTATAACATGCCGTCGGATCCTCCGACGCCCGCTACCGCTAAAAAGCGTAAAGATAGATCTTTGAAGTCTAAACCGGATGAGTCGTCCGTTGCGGTCGCCGGTTCTACGGAGCCTCCGGTTGAATCTGTGGATCCTGCCGAAGGTTCGGCTGAATGCCAGGGGGAACCTTTACTTTTGCAGGAGTTGGCCTCTCAGGAGTTAGGCCCGGCTGAAGGTGCTTCTCAGGTGTCGGTAGTTCCATCTTTACAGAAGGTTATTAGGCCTTCTACTTCAGTGGCTAAAGGCCATGCTAAGGCCAAACCTTGTCTTGTTGGCCCTGGTCATAGTTCTAGCTCTCCAGCCCCTGTTCCTAAAAAACATATGTTAAAAATGGCGGAGGACTTGATTACTTTGATCAGGGGTTCTATGCCCCCCCCTGAGAAGAGGCCTAGGGTGGAGGCAGATTTAGAGGGAATGGATCATTCCTCAGACTACTCTGATTCCTCAGCTGAAGAAATTCAGGAATTCCCTTCTTACTCAGATTCGGATGCAGAGGATTCCTGTCCTTCTGCTTCTCCTCCAGAGGATTTTTCTTTTTCTGAGACTTTACATTCCATGAGGGAACATTTCAAGTGGGAAGGTCAGGATTTTTCAGATTCTCGGAAAAGGCTTAGGGAATTTTTGTTTCTGCCACAACATAGGCCCTTGGCTATTCCTCCTGTCTTAGATGTTGTTCAGGATGTTTTTTCTGAATCCTCCCTTAATCCTGATTCTTTGCCTCCTGCCCCTGTTAAGCCAGACAGATATTATAGAGTTCCAGAAGCACATAAGTATTTGTACAAGAGTCCTAGAGCTGATCCGGAAACTATTATTCAAGGTCCGAAGGGTATTAGGGCTTCTGTGGCTAAGAATCCAGTTTCTTTGGATAAAGATTCTAGAGCTTTAGATAGGTGGGGGAAAAAAGTGTACACCTCCTCTACGTTAGCTATGAGGGCTTTGAATTGCCAATTTCATATGCTGAAGTATCAGAACTTTTTGTTAGGTCAATTGAAATCTAAGGTGGATGCTTTATCTGAGGGTATAGAGTGCAAGGAGCTCCAGGAGTTGGTTCATGCATCAGATCAAGTTGGCAAGCATTCTTTGCAGTATGGTTTCGATGCTCTTCAGGCTACATCCAGGGTGGCTGCTACAGGTTCAGTTATTCGTAGACATGCCTGGCTTAAGGATCAAAATTTGTCAGAGCATGTTAAGGCTCGGATTTTGGATGCTCCTCTTCAATCTGAAGTACTTTTTGGTCCTCCTGTGGAATCAGTTTTGAAAAAGATGGAAGATAAGGCTAAGTCTGTGCAAATGGTCAAAGACTTTATGCAGGTGCAGCCCCCTAAGTTTAGTAGGAATTGGCCTGCTAGAGGATGGTCTTATCCTTCTTCGGATTATCAGTCTAAGGGCAGGTCTAGACGTGGTAGAGGCAGAGCTCACGCTCAGGGTTCTTTCAGACCTAGGACTTGGAGTTCTCCTGCACAGTCTTCTGGTGAGGGCAGGGGTCAGCCCTTTCGTAAACAGACCCAATGACCTGTATCTTCCGCTGCCAGACCCTTCCTTACTGGCAGCTCCTCTAGGAGGAAAGTTGGGACTTTTCAAACAAAACTGGCATTTGGTCACACAGGACAAATGGGTGTTGGATATAATAAATCATGGGTACAAGTTTTATTTTCACACTTTTCCTCCTTTCAAAGGCATGCCGGATGTGCCTCCTCAGCAAAGGATGGAGGCTCAGGAGCAAATTTCTTTACTTTTGCAGATGGGGGCAATTCAGGTGGTCCCTCCGTCAGAAGTAGGCCTAGGTTTTTATTCCAGTCTATTCCTAGTGCCAAAGAAAGGAAACACTTGGAGGCCAATTCTGGATTTGTCCATTCTCAATACCTTACCTAGACATTCCAAAGTTCAAGATGTTAGCATTACAACAACTTCTGCCTATGCTAGGCAAAGATCATTGGATGGTAACCCTGGATCTCAAAGAGGCCTATCTTCACATCCCTATCAGACCCAGCTGCAGGAGATTCCTGAGATTTTGGGCTGGTACTTCTCATTATCCGTTCTCTGCATTGCCCTTTGGTTTATCTACTGCGCCCAGAGTATTCACAAAAGTCCTGGCTCCTGTAATTGCTTTCCTCAGACAGAGAGGAATACAAATTTATCCTTATCTGGACGATTGCCTGATTCTTGCTCAAAACAAAGACAAGTTACTACAACATCTCCAGTATGTAATGGCAGTTTTAAGGTGCCTAGGGTATTCTGTGAACGAAATAAAGTCCAGTCTAGTGCCCTCTCAGGACATGTGCTTTCTGGGTGTGAGACTGAATACAGCTTCTCAGATGGCATTTCTGACCCCGGACAAACAAAGAACTCTTCATCTATACTTCCAGCAGTTATCAGTAATGTCCAGGCTGACTGCAAAGACAGTCCTTCAAGCCTTGGGGTTCATGGCATCTTGCATTCTAGTACTTCCCAATGCCAAACTGCATATGAGGAAGCTACAATGGTATCTCAAAAGTGTGTGGACTCAACACTGCCACGGTTTGGACACTGTCATTCGGATCATACCTTGCATCCAGAAGGAATTCTTGTGGTGGGCTCAGGAATGTCACCTAAACAAGGGACTCTCTGTGACCAGACCAGAGGCGAGTCAGATCCTAACGACGGATGCCTCGGACTTGGCTTGGGGAGCACACTTCAATGGGAAATGGATACAAGACACGTGGCCTCCCAAACTACTACATTTGCATATCAACATGAAGGAGATGTTAGCAGTCCAATTTGCCTTGATGGCCTTCAAGGACCTACTTCAGCCGGGACAGGTGTTAATTCAAACAGACAACACAACAGTCATGTGGTACATCAACAAGCAGGGGGGAACCCATTCCTACCCTCTTTGCAGACAAGCAATGATTTTGTGGGAGACTGCTCTGAGTTTGCACATCAATCTTCAAGCACGGTTTCTGCCAGGAGCACAGAACTCTCTAGCAGATGTATTGAGCAGGCAAATTGTGGATCCCCATGAGTGGAAACTGGACCCTCAGGTATTCAAACAGTTGACCGTGGCTTGGGGAGCTCCAGAAATAGATCTGTTCGCTTCTCCACTGAATTTCCAACTGCCAAAATTTTGCACAAAGATGTTCCACCCAAATGCTTGGAAAGTGGATGCTCTATCTTTCAGTTGGAACAACCTTCACGTTTATGCTTTTCCCCCTCTGCCTCTTCTTCCCAAGGTACTCTTGAAAGTCAGGCGGGACAAGCCTTGCATGATTCTAATAGCACCAGATTGGCCACGTCAGCATTGGTATCCTCTGCTGAGGAGTTTAATTCAGGATCCTCCTTGGCCTTTGCCACAGGTTCCTCATTTGTTATCCCAGTCAAACAATCATTTTCTCAGTGTTCGGGTGCAGTCCCTGCATCTAACAGCGTGGCGTATTCTGTAATGGAGCCTGTGGGATCTCAGCTTCCTCAACAGGTTTTAGATGTCATTTTGGAAGCCAGGCGGCCTAGTACTAGAAAAGTTTATGCTGATAAATGGAAGAGATTTTTTCTTTGGAGCACAGCAAAGGGCTTTGATGTTTCAGTGCCTAATTTGAGTTTTGCACTACAGTATCTTACTGAATTACTGGACAAGGGTTTGTCATTCTCTTCTGTGAAGGTTCATGCTGCAGCCATTTCTGCTCACTATGATTGTGACCCTCCTTTATTTTCTCATCCTTTGTTCAAACAATTTCTTAGAGGGCAAAGAATATAAGACCCCCATAGAGCTCCTACTCCTTCCTGGGATCTCAATTTTGTGTTGGAGAAGCTTACTTTACCTCCTTTTGAACCTGCAGCTACGTCTGAACTGAAGTTTTTGTCTTGGAACACTGCTTTTTTGTTGGCCATTACTTCTGCTAGGAGGGTATCTGAATTGCAGGCACTCATGGCAGTTGAACCCTTTCTGATATTCCATAAGGATAGAGTTTCTTCAACTAACCCTACTTTTATGCCTAAAGTGATTTCTAATGTGGCCTTGAACCAGTCTATTCATTTACCTACTTTTTATGCTGATCCCCAAAATAAGGGGGAAAAAGTCTTGCATTCTTTGGATATCCACAGGCAGCTACGTTATTCTTTGAGCAGAACTAAAGAGTTCAGGCAGACTCAACAGTTATTTGTTTCTTTTGCTTTGGGTTCACAAGGGAAAGCTGTTTCAAAGCAGACTATTTCTAAGTGGATTGGTCAATGTATTGCTTTTTGTTATTCTCATCATGGGAAGAATGTTCCTGCTGGGATCAGACCTCATTCTACTAGGGCTACTGCCACATCTACTGCTTTTTTGAGGGGGGTAGCTACTAAAGATATTTTGGAGGCAGCTACTTGGAGTTCAGTACACACTTTTACTAAGCATTACCATCTCCCTCTTTATTCCAAGTCCAGGGCTGGGTTTGCCACTGCAGTTTTACAGGACATGTTAGCAGCTCCTAATGCTATTTAGTTTGCCAGCCTCCCTTTTCCTTTGCTTTGGGATTCTACCCACAGGTTATGACTGCAGCAATGTGAGACGAAGAACATAGTACAGTTTTGTACCTACCATAAATGTAGATGTTCGAGGATCTACATTGCTGCAGTCCAATTATCCCTCCCTCCTTCCCCTCTATAGTTTGTGGTTGCTGTGTTTTTTTTTTGGGATAATCTTTATTTCCACACTGGTAGTTGTTGGATGTTTACTATTTTGGCTCTGGCCTTCTTTCATTCTTAGGCCTTCTGACATCTGGGGCAAGAAAGACTGAGGATATGGCGTCGGTCATGCGCTTAAGTACTACTACGTACTGACGTCAGCTCTAGGCGACAATGACCGACGCCAGCCCAGCTCTTTGGTATTCGGGCCGATCGAGGACAGCGGACTACCCACAGGTTATGACTGCAGCAATGTAGATCCTCGAACATCTACATTTATGGTAGGTACAAAACTGTACTTTTCTTTTCTTGGAACAAGGAACAGTCTTGAGTAAAATCCCTGTTCTTGTTCTTGTTGTGGAACTCTTTCTATTGCTTTCATTTGAGTTAGCAGAGAGATTTGCTTGATAGCCTCTGCCCTTTGATGTTGTGGTAGATTTGGCATGCCTTGATGTCCTTCAAGGATGCATCTGCAGTCCTTACAAATGAGTCTTTCTGGGGTTGTCCTGTCGTCAGGCAGCCCTTCGGTCGGCCGGATTCCAAAGTCTGGGTCTGGCCTTGGCTGGTGTCGCACTTCACCCGACGTCATAGCGGCAGTTCTTCGGGTATAAAGGCATCAGCCGACGCCATTTTCCTCAGTCTTTCTTGCGGCGGCAAGCAGAAGCTGTTCGCAAGTGCCGGTCGGTCAGAACCAGAGATTACTACTACAAGTACCAAAGACTTCTAAAAAGCTAAGTACCCCGTTGGGGACTCTTTCTTGCCTCAGCCGATGTCAGAAAAAGTGAATAACTGTTTAACTTGTGGGAAACAAATACCTCTTAAAGATTTCCACTCTTACTGCTTACCTTGTTTAGGCCCAGACCACGACGTAGCAGCTTGACTAGCCTGTGCTTCTTTCAACCGACGGACGCTTAGACGTCGGTCGGAATTTGCTGAAGAGTTTTTCGGCTCCGAATTTGCTTACATTATGCCGTCGGATACTCCGACTACGCAAATTTCTAAAAAACGCAAGGAAAAAGACCGACACTTGCGGTCCGCGGTTTCGGCCGAAACCACAGTTAAGCCAACCGCGAGTGTCTCGGTTTCGGCTGAAACCGAGTCCACGGTTCTTCCTTCGGCCGAAAGCTTGCCACTTACCGAGGCCTCATCCAGCCTGGCTGAATCTGCTACTGAAATCCCACCTGCTCTTGCAGGTTCGCAGGATTTATCTGATACTATCCCTTTGGATATTTCTACCCCTGCACGTGGAGCTGCTAGGCCTCCTGCATCCATGTCTATTAAGGCCTTTGCCAGGGCTAAAGCAGCAAAATCTACCAAATCGGTGCCTGCTAAGACCCCCTCTCACCGGCCTAGTTCCAGTTCACAAATGCTTAGTCTAGCAGAGGATCTCTTTTCTTTGATCCGGGGATCCCAACCACATCCAGACAGGGCCTCTCACCCACCTCCAGAGAAGAGGACTAGAGTAGAGCCCCCTGAGCCACTTTCTTCAGATGGATCCTCTGATGAGTCAGATACTTCTAACCCTCCAGAGGGCCCCTTTTCTCCTTATGAGGACTCTGATGCAGAAGACTCCATTCCTTCTGCCTCTCCGCCTGAGGAATTTTCTTTTGGGGAAACCTTGCATGCTATGAGGGAACAATTTCAATGGCAGGGCCAGTATTTTTCAGACTCTAGGAAAAGGCTTGGAACCTTTTTGCATTTGCCACAGCATAGGCCTTTAGCCATTCCTCCAGTACTTACTGTTGTGGATGATGCTTTTAATGATGCTTGTACTGCTCCTGATTCTCTTCCTCCGGCCCCTGCTAAGCCCGATAGGTACTACAGGGTTCCGGACACACATTATCATTTGTATAAGGCCCCTTTTGCAGATCCCGAGACTATCTCCCAGGGACCCAAGGCTGTAGCAGCTTCTTCTACCAAAAACCCCCTCCCCTCTGAAAGGGAATCTAGGGCCTTAGAGCGATAGGGTAAAAAAGTTTACACTTCTGCTACTCTTTCAGCTAGGGCCTTGAAATGTCAATTCCACATGATTCAGTATCAGGAATTTATGTTAGACCAATTAACTAAAAAACTGTCCTCGGATGAACCATTAGACAAAAAATCTGTACAGGAAATGGTACATAACATTCAGCAGGTCAGTAATCATTCCTTAAAATGCGGCTATGATGCACTGGAGGCTTCCTTTAGATCAGCCATGACTGGCACAGTGATCAGAAGACATGCATGGTTAAAAGAGCAGTCCTTACCAGACCATGTTAAATCAAAGCTCCTAGATGCTCCCATGGATAAGCTCAGTTTGTTTGGCTCCCCTGTGCAGCAGGTGCTGAAGAAGGTGGAAGAGAAAGCAAAATCTGTTCAGACAGTCAAGGATTTCTTGCAGGTCCAGCCTCCAAGGTTTAGCAGGAACTGGCCTTCCAAGAATTGGTCCTTTCCAGACACCTCCAGAGCTCCAAGAGGCAGGAATAGGCGCTCAAGAGGCAGGGGTCAATCCAGAGGTGCCTACAGGGGACGTCAGTGGCAGGCTAACAACCAGCGAGGTACAGCCACAGATCCAGCCACCACCACTTCCACAGGACAATCACAGTGACTTGGCTCTGGCACCGCCTACCAGGGAACAACTAGAAGCACCCTTAGGCGGAAGCTAGCCTTATTTTCAGTAAACTGGCATTACATCACAGGAGACAAATGGATTTTACAGACAATAGACCAAGGTTACAGGTTTCACTTCCATACTCTACCAAGGAAGAGAGGAATGCCAAACCTACCTCCAAATCAGAAGACAGAAGCTCTCGAACAAATAACTCACTTACTAAGGATGAGAGCTATAGAAAGGTACCATCTATGGAACAAGGACAAGGATTTTACTCCAGACTCTTCCTGGTACCAAGAAAAGAAAACCAATGGAGACCTATTCTCGACCTGTCCGCTTTAAACACATACCTCATTGTTCCAAAATTCAAAATGCTGACCCTACAGCAGCTTCTTCCCATGCTGGGCAAGGAGTCTTGGCTGGTAACTCTAGATCTCAAGGAGGCATACCTGCACGTCCCCATACGACCAAATTGCAGAAGATACCTCAGATTTCTTGCAGGATCAGAGCATTATCAATTCTCAGCATTGCCCTTTGGCTTATCTACTGCGCCCAGAGTATTCACGAAATGCCTGGCATCAGTAATTGCTCATTGCAGGCCTCAGGAATTCAAATTTATCCTTACCTGGACGACTGCCTGTTACAAGCGGACAACAAAAACAAATTAACAAAAGATTTGGAAAGGGTCATTCATCTACTACAAGCCCTGGGATACACAGTCAATATAAAAAAAGTCAAGGCTGATACCATCCCAAAGGATAACCTTCTTGGGTGCAGATTTGGACACATCAAAACAAATGGCATTCCTGACAGTAGAAAAACAGGAGCAACTCCTCTCTACTTCATGGCATTAACAAAGCAGAACCAGCTAACAGCAAGAAAAGTCCTGCAAGCTCTCGGTTACATGGCATCCTGCATAATATTGATTCCACATGCCAGACTACATATGAGGAAGTTACAGTGGTACCTAAGGAATTTATGGTCTCAGCACAAGCACAGCCTAGAAACCCAGATTCCAATAATTCCATGCCTGAAACAAGAATTCCAATGGTGGGCTCAGGCCTGTCAATCAAACAAGGGACTGCCCTTCCACAGCACTCAACCAAGCCAGACCATCACAACAGGCGCTTCAGACCTCGGTTGGGGCGCACATGCTGGACAAGTGCATACAAGGCTTATGGACTCAAGACCAGCTGCACCTACACATAAATCAAAAGGAAATGCTGGCAGTAAAACTGGCAATTCAGGCATTCAGACCATTTCTTCGACAGGGTCAACTGCTGATAAGGACGGACAACACCACAGTTATGTGGTACATCAACAAACAGGGAGGCACACATTCATACCCTCTATGCCGGATGGCAATGGACCTCTGGAATGTGGCACTGAGCTTCAACATTCAGCTTCAAGCAATTTTTGTGCCAGGAAAAGAGAATATACTAGCAGACATCCTAAGCAGAACTACCACGGATACCCACGAATGGATGCTGCATCCGGACATCTTCAAAACCATTACAGGGAAATGGGGACTACCAGAAATAGACTTATTTGCATCCCCACACAATCACCAACTGAAAAAATTCTGCACAAGGACGTACCACCCACTTGCTTGGAAAGTGGACTCCCTATCTTTCAGTTGGAAAAACCTGACAGCATATGCATTCCCACCTCTTCCTTTGATGCACAAGGTGCTATTGAAGATCAAAGAAGACCGTCCAAGGATCATCCTGATAGCTCCAGTCTGGCCAAGGCAACATTGGTACCCATTACTGAGGAGCATGTCTCTGGAACAAATATGGCCTCTGCCCCTAGTTCCCTTGCTGTTAACACAGAACAACTTCAAAACCCTGCATCCAAACCTGAAAACACTGCAGCTGGCTGCCTGGAACATTGCATAAGACCAAATAACCCAGATTTATCTCAAAGGGTTAAAGACATTATCTTGGAGGCTCGCAGACCCTCAACAAGAAAAAAAATTATTCAGCAAAATGGAAAAGATATCTCATTTGGAGTACTGCAAAAGGAGAGAATGTGTCACTGGTAAACATAGCTAACATCCTGGAATACTTGGCAGAGCTCTTCCACAACGGCCTGTCCTATTCTTCCATTAAGATTCATGCATCAGCTATTTCAGCAGAATACAACTTGGATCCTCCAGTCTTCTCACATCCTCTGCTCAGGCAGTTTCTGAGAGGGATTAAAAATGTAAAGCCACCTAGGAAGCCACCATTGCCAGCATGGGACTTGAACTTTGTGCTAGAAAAGTTGACACGCCCTCCTTTCGAGCCAGCAGAAACAGCAGAATTACAGTACTTATCATGGAAAACTGCTTTCCTGCTTGCAATCACTTCAGCAAGAAGGGTATCTGAGCTACAGGCATTAATGGCAGAACAGCCCTTCCTGATCTTCCATCAAGATAGAGTGTCCATGAGAACTAATCCTTCCTTTATGCCAAAGGCGGTCTCCAGGGTATCTTTAAATCAAGCTATCCACCTACCAACATTCTTCCCCAACCCACAGAACAGGGGAGAAAGACTGTTGCATACCTTGGATGTACATAGACAATTGCGCTACTACCTGGACAGGACCAAGAGCAATAGAAAGACTGACCAGCTACTGGTAGCATATGCGACAGGAATGGAAGGAAAAGCAATTTCAAAACAGACAATCTCTAAGTGGATAGGAAATTGCATTAGATTTTGTTACTCCTACCATGGGAAGAAAACCCCAGAAAACATCAGGCCTCACTCTACAAGGGCTACAGCCACTACCACAGCTTTCTTACGAGGAGTGGCTACCAAGGACATTTTAGAGGCTGCTACTTGGAGCTCCGTGCATACATTTGCCAAGCATTATAATTTACCTTTATACTCCAGATCCCGAGCAGGTTTTGCCACTGCTGTTTTGCAAGGGATCTTAACTACACCATAATCTTATTTCTCCTCCTCCCCAGTTTGGCTATGGTATTCTACCCATTTGTAAGGACTGCAGATGCATCCTTGAAGGACATACTACAGTTTTGTACCTACCATAAATGTAGATGTCCGATAGGCATGCATCTGCAGTCAGGATTACCCTCCTTCCCGTCTGTGGTACTCCTAGGGTATTTGCCCATCTTGTAGCTAGCTGGGGGAATCTATTATGGTGTATTTGTTTGTATATATGTACATACATGCTTATTTTTTGTTTGCTCTCTACTATTTGGAACCATTTGCATTTATCCAAATTTAGCCTTCCTAGAGGGCACCTGGCATCTGGGGCAAGAAACACTGAGGAAAATGGTGTCGGCTGATGCCTTTATACCCGAAGAACTGCCGCTATGACGTCGGGTGAAGTGCGACACCAGCCGAGGCCAGACCCAGACTTTGGAATCCGGCCGACCGAAGGGCTGCCTGACGACAGGACAACCCCAGAAAGACTCATTTGTAAGGACTGCAGATGCATGCCTATCGGACATCTACATTTATGGTAGGTACAAAACTGTACTTTTTCTTGGTAGGGTATGAAAATGAAACCTGTACCCTCGGTCTATAATGTCCAAAATCCATCTGTCCTTTGTCAGTCTGTGCCAGTTTTCTGCAAACAGAGATAATTTTCCGCCCAAGGGAGCTTCTTGTTGTTCCCTGGTAGGCGGTAGTAGAGGAAAGTCATTGAGATTGTGGTTGTTGGGCAGGAGAAACCCCTGCGTCACTTCTTTGGTTTCCTGGCTGCCATTGGCGTCCTGTATGGGCCTCTGTATTGGCCTCTTCCTCGTCCACGTCTCTTCTTACCCCTTTTAATCTTTTCTGGATTAGGAAAGGACCAGTTTTTTGAAGGCCAGTTCCTACTGAATCTGGGGGTTGAACCTGAGGAAATCCTTTACAGTTTGAACTGATTTTGCTTTTTCTTCAATGGTCTTTAGCACATCCTTAGCATTTGCCCCAAAAGCTTGTTCTTTTCAAAGGTGCATCCAGAAGTTTTGCTTTTACGTGATCTGGTAGAGGTTGATCTTTTAACCAAGCATGTCTTCGCATCACTGCCCCTGTCATAGCTGCCCTACATGAAGCTTCCAGTGCATCATATCCACACTGCAGGAAGTGATTGCTTACTTGCTGAGTGTTATGTACAGTTTCCTGCAAAGTCTTCCTGTCTAAAGGATCAGGAGAAGCTAGTGTTTTCTGTAAATCTTCTAAGAGATAATCCTGATATTGGAACATATGAAAAAGGCAATTTAATGCTCTCATAGATAAAGTAGTGGAAGTGTAAACCTTTTTACCCCATCTCTCTAAAGACCTTGCCTCCCTGTTGGAGGGCAAAGGATTTTTAGAGGTGGAGGCTGAAACTCCTTTAGGCCCCTGTGAAATAGTTTCCAAATCAACAGTATGGGCCCTGAATAAATGGGAATGAGTTTCTGGGACCCTGTAATACCTGTCTGGCTTGGCTGGTGCAGGAGGGAGAGTATCAGGGGTAGCACTAGAATCAGAATACAAATCATCCAGGACATCAAGTACAGGAGGAATAGCTAAGGGCCTGTGCTGAGGCTTCTTAAGAAAAGTCCTAAGGCGTTTCCTGGAATCAGAATATTCTTGGCCCTGCCACTTGAAATGCTCCCTCATGGTGTGCAGAACTTTCCCAAAGGAAATATCCTCAAGAGGGGAGGCCGAAGGGATGCAATCTTCTGCATCTGAGTCCTCATAGGTCTGGAAGAGCTCTTCCTGGCTATCAGAGTGGACAGAGCCCTCAGAGTCTTCATCTGAAGGAGTAGGGTCAGCGGGTTCAACCCGGGGCCTTTTATCAGGAGGAGGCTGGGATGCTCTCTCTGGATGGGTCTGTGAACCTCTAATCATGGAAATTAAATCAGCAGCCATGGACATAATTTGTCTCTCTGGAGTCGGCTGAGGTAAGGATCTTGAAGTAATATGCTTTGTTTTGCTGGCTGCCTTAGCCCTAGTGTAGGCCTTAATAGACATGGCCATAGGAGGCCTGGCAGCTCCACGTGCAGGAGTGACCTTGTCTACAGCAATGGTCTCGGGCATCTCCTCGGTTTCGTATCCGGAGGAAAATCTATAACTGGCGTTGGAGTAATGTCTGGAATCGAGTCGCCGGTACTGCGGTGTCTTCGGTTCGAGCGGTGGAGAGACCGTCTCAGAGGGAACCGGAGCACTCACGCTAGGTTTTGGCGTGGAGTCGGTAGACGCGGGCGAGGATGTCGGTCCCGGTCTTTTCGCTTTGGGAGTTTGCGATGTCGGAAGATCCGGCGGCATGGTATAAGCAAATTTATCGCCGAAAAGTCTTCAGCGAACTCCGCCCGGCGCCTGAGAGTGCGCTTGTTGAAGCGAGCACAGGCTACACAGGCCGAGACGCCGTGGTCTGGGCCCAGGCAAGGGAGGCAGTAAGAGTGGAAATCCTTATGAGCTATTTGTTTACCACAAAAAGACAATTGTTAACTTTTTCAGTAATTTCTGACATCGGCTGAGGCAAGAAAAGGTCCCAACGGGATACTTAGCTTTTTTTTTTATGACTTCGGTATCGTAGAATACAGGAGCTGACCGACCGGCACTTGCGAACTGCTTCTGCTTCGGGCACCGCGCGGCAAGAAAGACTGAAGAAAATGGCGTCGGCTGATGCTTATATACTCCAGCCGCTCTGACGTAGGAGAGAATTGCGACATCAGCCGACGTCGGACCCAGACTTTGGAATCCGGCCGACCGAGGGCTGCCTGAGGCAGGACAACCCACATGTTATGACTGCAGTTGCATTCTCGAAGGACATCGCCTTAGGACTTTCCTTAAGAAGCCTCAGCACAGGCCCTTAGCTATTCCTCCTGTACTTGATGTTCTGGATGATTTGTATTCTGACTCTAGTGCTACCCCTGATTCTCTTCCTTCTGCTCCAGCCAAGCCAGACAGGTATTACAGGGTCCCAGAAACTCATTCCCATTTATTCAGGGCCCATACTGCTGATTTGGAAACTATTTCACAGGGGCCTAAAGGAGTTTCAGCCTCCACCTCAAAAAATCCTTTGCCCTCCAACAGGGAAGCTAGGTCATTAGAGAGATGGGGCAAAAAGGATTACACATCCACTACCTTATCTATGAGAGCTTTAAATTGCCTTTTTCATATGTTACAATATCAGGATTATCTGTTAGAAGATTTACAAAAAACATTAGCCACTCCTGATCCTTTAGACAGGAAGACTTTGCAGGAAGCTGTACATAACACTCAGCAAGTAAACAATCACTTCCTGCAATGTGGATATGATGCACTGGAAGCTTCATGTAGGGCAGCTATGACAGGGGCAGTCATTCGTAGACATGCTTGGTTAAAAGATCAACCTCTACCAGATCATGTGAAAGCAAAACTTCTGGATGCACCTTTGGAAAAGAACAAGCTTTTTGGTGCAAATGCTAAGGATGTGTTAAAGACCATCGAAGAAAAAGCAAAATCAGTTCAGACTGTGAAAGATTTCCTCCAGGTTCAACCCCCTAGATTCAGTAGGAATTGGCCTTCAAAAAACTGGTCCTTTCCTAATCCAGAAAAGTTTCAAAGGGGTAAGAACAGATGTGGCTGAGGAAGAGGCCAATACAGAGGCCCTTACAGGGGACGACAATGGCAGCCAGGAAACCAAAGAAGTAACGCAGGGGTTTCACCTGCCCCACAACCACAATCTCAATGACTTTCCTCTACTACCGCCTACCAGGGAACAACTAGAAGCTCCCTTGGGCGGGAAATTATCTCTGTTTGCAGAAAACTGGCACAGACTGACAAAGGACAAATGGATTTTGGACATTATAGACCGAGGGTACAGGTTTCACTTTCATACCTTACCAAGAAAACAAGGCATGCCAAACCTACCACAAAATCAGAGGGCTGAGGCTATCAAGCAAATCACTCTGCTGACTCGGATGAAAGCAATAGAAAGAGTTCCACAAGACTCAAGACTGTTCCTTGTTCCAAGAAAAGAATCTCAATGGAGACCAATACTGGACTTGTCCGCATTAAACACCTTTCTCATAGTACCAAAGTTCAAAATGCTGACTCTACAGCAACTCCTTCCCATGCTGGGCAAGGGTTCGTGGCTGATTACTCTGGACCTCAAGGAGGCATACCTGCATGTCCCTATCAGACACAGCTGCAGAAGATACCTCAGATTTCTTGCAGGGCCAGAGCATTATCAATTCTCAGCATTGCCATTTGGCTTATCTACTGCGCCCAGAGTATTTACAAAATGCCTGGCTTCAGTAATTGCTCATTGCAGGCTCCAGGGTATACAAATTTACCCGTACCTGGACGACTGCCTCATACAAGCGGATGACAAATTGATGTTGACAAAAAACCTGGATTATGTCATACGATTACTTCAAGCTCTGGGATACACAGTCAACTTCCAAAAGTCAAGACTGCAACCATCCCAGCAAATAATCTTCTTAGGAGCCAAACTAGACACAGCCTCTCAGATGGCTTACCTGACAGAAGACAAGCAAGAGAAGTTAACTCATTACTTCAAAGGTTTAGCAAAACTCACCCAGATGACTGCAAGGAGATTCCTACAGGCCCTGGGTTACATGGCATCCTGCATTCTCCTGGTCCCATTAGCAAGACTACACATGAGAAAGCTTCAACGGTATCTAAAAAGCATTTGGTCTCAACACAGCAACAACTTGGAGACAATCATACCACTCATTCCATGCCTACAAAAGGAATTCCTATGGTGGGCCTCGGTGAGCCAGGCAAACACAGGTATGTAATTCAAAAAACCACAGATAACACAGACCATGACTACAGACGCCTCAGACCTTGGATGGGGGGCGCACATGGAAGGCAGGTGTATACAAGGACAATGGTCTCCAAAGGAAACACATCTGCATATAAACCAAAAGGAAATGCTGGCAGTAATGCATGCCATCGAGGCCTTTCAACACCAACTCCAGCAAGGCCATTTAATGATACGGACAGACAACACCACTGTGATGTGGTACATAAACAAGCAGGGGGGCACCCACTCTTACCCCCTTTGCAGACTAACAATGCAGCTTTGGGAGAAATCACTGAGCCTAAACATCCATTTACAACCCCAGTTTGTTCCAGGAAAAGACAATGCGTTGGCGGACAGCCTAAGCAGGAATTTCACAGATCCACACGAGTGGAGGTTACATCCGAAGGCCTTCAGACAACTCACTTCGACATGGGGCAAGCCAGAAGTGGACCTATTTGCCTCTCACCTCAAACATCTTCTACCAAAATTTTGCACAAGGACATACCATCCAAAAGCTTGGAAAATAGATGCCCTCTCATTCAACTGGAACTCCCTAGCAATCTATGCATTCCCACCTCTGCCACTGATGACCTCAGTATTACTAAAGATCAAAGCAGAGAAACCCAAGGGAATCATAATAGCTCCGGACTGGCCAAGACAACACTAGTACCCACTACTACGGAGCATATGTCACACCAGGAGGTGGGCCCTTCCCCAGTGGCCTCTACTTTTGACTCAACACAATTTCGAAACACTGCATCCAAATCTTCAGACACTGCAGCTAACAGCCTGGGAGATCCCATAAATAACTTCAGCTTATCTCTCTCCAAGGAAGTTCAGCGGATACTAACAGAGGCTCAAGACCATCCACCAGAAAGGTTTACTTAGCAAAGTGGAAAAGATTCAGCAATTGGAATACCAGCAAGGGACATGATGCATCATTGTTGAACATCCCACTCATCTTGGAATATTTGGCAGATATGTTAAAGAATGGCCTCTCATATTCTTCCATAAAGATACATGCATCTGCTATTTCAGCTAGATACAACACTGATCCTCCTGTTTTTCTCACCCTTACTAAGGCAATTCCTCAGGGAATCAAGAACATTAAGCCACCACGAAGGCCCCAGTGCCAGCCTGGGACCTCAATTTTGTCTTAGAAAAACTGACTCTACCTCCATTTGAGCCAGCAGCTTCAGTTGACTTGCAATTTCTCTCATGGAAGACAGCTTTCCTGTTGGCAATTACCTCAGCAAGAAGGGTTTCGAGCTACAGGCCCTAATGGCAATACCACCCTTTATTATTTTTCACAGAGACGGGTTTCATTAAGGACCAACCCTACTTTTATGCCAAAGGTGGTATCTAGGGTTTCTTTAAATCAAGCCATTCATCTGCCTGCTTTCTTCCCAATCCTGAGAATAAGGGGAAAGACTGTTGCATACCTTGGACATTCACAGACAACTTCGATACTACCTGGACAGAACCAAGGCCAGTAGGAAGTCTGAACAACTTTTGTAGCTTACGCCCTGCAGTCCAAGGAAAAGCAATTTCAAAACAGACTATTTCAAAATGGATTGGACATTGCATCAGATTCTGTTATTCCTTTCATGGAAAGACTGTTCCAGCCAATGTCAGACCACATTCCACCAGAGCTACAGCCACCTCTACAGCATTCCTAAGAGGGGTGCCTACCAAGGACATTCTAGAAGCTGCTACATGGAGCTCCGTGCATACATTCTCCAAACACTACAATCTCCCTCTATACTCCAGATCCAGAGCAGGATTTGCTTCGGCAGTCCTGCAGGGTTTGATTGCCACACCATCTTTTCCTAGAGCATTCCTCCTCGCCCAGCTAAGCTATGGTATTCTACCCACATGTTATGACTGCAGTTGCATTCTTGAAGGACATAGTACAGTTTTGTACCTACCATAAATGTAGATGTCCGATAGACATGCAACTGCAGTCGATTTTCCTCCCTCCATACCCCTCTATGCCTAGGGTCCACTCCTATCCCTGTTTCTCTTAGCTGGGGATATCTGTTATGGTGTATTTGTTTTATTGCTCATTTATTTGTTTGGAATCCTGTGTTTGTCTTCCAATTTGATTACAGCCTTCCTTGGAGGGCACCTGGCATCTGGGGCAAGAAACACTGAAGAAAATGGCGTCGGCTGATGCTTATGTACTCCAGCCGCTCTGACGTCGGAGAGAAATGCGACATCAGCCGACGTCGGACCCAGACTTTGGAATCCGGCCAACCGAGGGCTGCCTGAGGCAGGACAACCCACATGTTATGACTACAGTTGCATGTCTATCGGACATCTACATTTATGGTAGGTACAAAACTGTACTTTTTGTCCTTTCTGTGCATCCCTGCCTCTCCCCATTGACAGAAAAGCTCTAAAGGGATTCACAACCAAACTTGTCTTTTAGTCAGCTCAGCTCAACTTGAGCTGCCTGACCGTTTGGGCACGTGGAAGATGCCCTGAAGCTTTGGAAGATGACTAGCTGTTGTATCCTTGGCAGGATGTAACCCATAACAGCTAAGGGTGTTGCAACAATGATCATTTGAACATCTACTGTTATGGTAAGTTTACTTACACAGCTGTACTGTCTTGCACGTCTAGACTGGATCTAGTCATGACTTTTTTCAGGCTGTGCTTTTTGGTCTTACCACAACAACATAGGTGTTCACCAGCTGAATGGCTATAGTGACAGTGTACCCGAGGCTGAAAGTTACACAATTCTTTCCGTGTCTGGCCTAGTGTCAGCATAGGATTCTCTACTATGCACATTCACTTTGGTGAAAACTGCAAATTTGCAGAAGGGGCCCTTGCAAATCACTGTATCTTATATGTAGTTGCACGGACGATAGTTTGTGCAAGGTCATCCTACCACTGTAAAGAATACCCACAGTTCAGGTGATTATGGCTATCCTCCTCCAGTAAGTGTCAATTCCTACCTCCCTGTGGCTCAAGGTACTCGTGGTTATGGCAGGTACAATATTTCTTGTACCTCATAGCAGGTATCTCATCAGAATTCTTCACTGGACATTGAGAACTCCTTGGTGACAGATTTTAGAATCTTATTGCAGAAGATGAAACTCTGAAAAGCGTACAGGTCTCATCTCATTTGGTGCATACATAACCTAAACCTTACCCTGTGCAGTCCCTTCTTACTTCCTGCTCTTATGATGACAGTTGCCACAGACACATCAGCCCTAGAGTGAGTGAGCTTTGTCAGGGAATGACTGTATAAGATGTCTGCAGTCTTTCAGACTGTCTGTCTCTCACACTAATGGTGCCTTTGTCATTCAAACTGGCTGTGTTGTGGTACATAAACAGGACAGAATGCATCCATATCCCGTCTGTTGGGAAGCAATGAGAATGAGCTATGAAGAGGAAGCATTCTTCGATTGCAGCCCATATACCAGGAGAATCCAATTCCCAGGCAGACTGGTTCATCTGTTTGCTAATGCCATACAAGTGGTCTGTAAGCTCGTCAGGCATGCAGATGATATACTGCTGCTGGAGAAAACCTTGTTATGATCTTTTGCATGCCCAACCAGTGCTAAATGCAGCAACTGGTTTTCTCTAATACCTTCTGTGGAGCAGTGGCAAAAGAACCTGATGTTCATCGTGTTTCACTGTTGCAGTCATGACTGTAGGGTTCTCCCCTGCCGGCAGGCAGCCCTCGGACGGCCAGAATTCCAAAGTCTGGGTCCGGCGTCGGCTGTTCAACCATGCTCCCTGACGTCAGAGCGCCAGGAGTACAAAGCTAACAGCCGACGCCATCTTCTCCAGTCTTTCTTGCCGTGTGGTGATAGCAGTTCGTAAGTGCCGGTCGGCTGACTCCTGACGAATTTTTCTCATATACTTTGGTCTGAAGACTTTCTTCTCCATTCAAAGTTAAGTACCCCATTGGGGAAACTTTTTTCTTGCTCCACTCCGATGTCAGAAAAAGTTAATAATTGTATTTCATGTGGGAAGCAAATACCTCATAAGGATTTTCATTCTTACTGTATTCCTTGCTTAGGCCCTGACCACGACGTAGCTAGTTGTCGGTTTTGTGCTAGATTCAATCAACGTACAATTAAGCGAAGGTACGATTTTGCTTTTCATTACTTCGGTAGGCGCTTTAACTACAACATGCCGTCGGATACGGTCCCGGCTACCGGAGTTCACAAACGTCGCAAAGATAAAGACAGGCCTCCGAGGTCCAAATCTGATGATAGCGCACAAGCGGAGCCAGCTTCAGGTTCGGCCATCGTCAGTGAGGCGCTTTTGCAGCCCCTGTTGTCGGCCATTTCAGAACCGACGGCCGAAACGGACTCTCATGAGGAGCCAACCAGGCCTTTAAATATTTCTGTTGCAGGACCTTCGGACAATGCTCCTTCGGATGGGTCCAGAGCCGCTGTGCAGGTACCGGCTTCCGAAGGGGTTTTCAGGCCTACTCAGCTACTAGTAAAGGCAAAGCCAAAGACAAAGGCAAAGACTCCTTCCAAATCAAAGACTACAACACAGGCCTCTTCTGAACCCGCTCCCAAATCACAGAAACAGTTACTCAAGATGGCGGAGGATTTACTTATTATGATTAAGGGTTCACATCCCCCTCCAGATAAAAGGTCAAGGCAGGATGTTTATTATGATTCCTCTGATCAGGCTTCTGTTTCCTCAGTTTCTTCTTCTGATCAGGAATATTCTTTCCCTCCTTATGAGGATTCTGATGCTGAAGAATCCATTCCTTCAGCTTCTCCCCCTGAGGATTTCTCTTTTGGGGAAACTTTGCATGAAATGAGGGAACATTTCCACTGGGAAGGACAGGAGTATTCGGAATCCAAGAAAAGACTGAGGGATTTTCTTCTTCTTCCCCAACATAGACCTCTGGCTATTCCTCCTATTTGGGATATTGTGGATGATGCCTTTTCGGAGGCTAACTTAACCCCTGATTCTTTTCCTCCTGCTCCTGTTAAGCCTGATAGATATTACAGGGTTCCTGATTCCCATCAGTTTTTATACAAGAACCCTTCTGCTGACCGTGAAACCATTTCTCAGGGTCCTAAGGGAGTTAAGGCCGCTTCTGCCAAAAATCCCATTCCTACTGAAAAGGATTCTCGATCCTTAGAAAGATGGGGCAAAAAGGTGTACACTTCTGCTAGTTTGTCCATTAGGGCTTTAAACTGTCAGTTTCATATGCTAAAATACCAGCAATTTCTCTTGTCTGTCTTTCTGCCTGTGCAGATGATAAGGAATTACATGACTTATTGCATGCCACTGAACAGGTTGGGAAGCATGGTTTACAATGTGGATTTGATGCCTTGGAGGCTTCTTGTAGGGCTGCGGCCTCTGGCACAGTCATTAGAAGGCATGCATGGCTAAAGGAACAAAATTTGCCTGAACAAGTAAAGGCTAAATTATTGGATGCTCCTGCTCAGCATAATGTTTTATTTGGATCAAAAGCTGAAGAGGTGATTAAAAAGATGGAGGATAAGGCGAAATCCATGCAAACAGTTAAAGATTTCTTACAAGTACAGCCACCTAGATTTAGCAGGAATTGGCCTTCAAAAAATTGGTCCTTTCCCACTTCAGACAGGCCTCAGAGGGGTAGACATAGATGCTCCAGAGGGAGGCCTCAAACACAAGCTGCTTATAGACCAAGACAGTGGACTGCTTCCACCCTTAGGGGAGGAGAGGACAGGTCACAATCTCAAAGGAAACAAACTCAATGACTCCCTCTGTTGGGCTACAGGAACTTCTTGCCTGGAAGCCCCTCTCGGAGGAAAACTCTCTCTTTTTTATCAAAATTGGACTCAAATAACCCAAGACAAGTCGGTTTTGGATGTAGTTTTAAGAGGTTACAAATTCCATTTTCATAACTTGCCAAGGCCAAGCGGATGGCCAGACCTTCCAAAACATCAATGGATGGAGGCCTTAAACCAGGTGGAAGCTCTTTTGGCTATGAATGCCATAGAACTTGTTCCTCTTTCAGAGATGGAAAAGGTTTTTACTCAAGGCTCTTTCTAGTCCCAAGGAAGCAAAATTCATGGAGACCCATTCTGGATCTGTCGGTCTTGAACACCTTTCTAGAGATTCCAAAATTCAAGATGCTTACTCTACAGCAGCTACTTCCAATGCTGTCCAAAGATGCATGGATGGTAACTTTGGATTTAAAGGAGGCATATTTACACATTCCCATCAGGCAGGATCGCAGAAAATACCTCAGGTTCAAGGCCGGATCGAGGCACTTTCAATTCTCTGCGCTGCCCTTTGGATTGTCTACTGCGCCCAGGGTCTTCAGCAAATGCCTGGCTCCGGTAGTAGCTTACTGCAGACTCAAGGGAATTCAAATTTACCCTTATCTGGACGATTGTCTAATTCAGGCAGACAGCAAGGATGTCTTACTCCAGCATCTAGAATTTGTACAGAACCTCCTCAAGTTCCTGGGATTCTCTGTAAACATAAAAAAGTCAAATTTGACACCATCACAACAGATAACTTTTCTGGGTGCACTTCTAAACACCACAACCCAGATGGCATTTCTGACATCTGAAAAACAATTACAGCTGGCTTCAACTTTCAGAACCTTGGCAACTTTAACTCAACTATCTGCAAGGAAATTCCTGCAGGCTTTGGGTTACATGGCCTCCTGCATCCTTCTCGTACCATATGCAAGACTACACATGAGGAAAATACAGTGGTACCTAAAAAGTGTATGGTCTCAGCATTGCCACAGTTTAGACATACTGATCTCCGTCCTTCCTTGCCTTCAAAAGGAATTTCTTTAGTGGTCCAGGGCATGTGTTCTAAACAAAGGGAAACCCTTCCGTCTGCCTCCTGCCACTCAAATTCTAACCACGGACGCCTCGGATTATGCTTGGGGAGCCCATTTTCAGGGAAATTGTCTGCAGGGCCTTTGGACAAAGGATCAGAAGCACCTGCATATCAACTTAAAGGAGATGTTAGCCGTTCAGAAAGCTCTATTGGCCTTCAGGAATCTTTTACAACCAGGACAACTGCTAATACGGACAGACAACACCACAGTTATGTGGTACATAAACAAGCAAGGGGGATCTCATTCCTACCCCCTTTGCAGACTAGCTATGGATCTATGGAACACAGCTCTAGCTTGCAATCTGGATCTTCAACTCAGTTTCTACCAGGGAAACAAAACTTCCTGGCAGACAGTCTGAGCAGAAACCTTTCGGATCCACACGAGTGGATGCTGGATACCAAAATATTCAGGATGATAGCAGCAGTCTGGAGATGTCCTCACATAGACCTCTTTGCATCCCATCTCAATCATCAACTTCAGAATTTTTACACCAGGACTTTCCACAGAGAAGCTTGGAAAGTGGATGCCCTGTCATTCAGTTGGAGGAACCTCTCGGGATATGCCTTTCCGCCTCTTCCTCTTCTTCCACAGGTTTTATTAAAAATAAAACAGGACAAGCCCAAGATGATAATCTTGCTGGCTCCAAATTGGCCTCGGCAGTTTTGGTATCCAACTCTAAAAAACCTATGCCTGGAGCCCCCTTGGGTTTTACCTCAGTCTCCGAACCTTCTGTCCCAACATCAGGGTCAGGTTCTACACTCTCATGTCAGTACTCTCAGCCTGGCAGCCTGGTTAATCCAGGGCCTTTGATTTCTTCTTTACTACCCAAGCAGGTTATGGATGTCATTTTAGAAGCTAGGCGTCCTAGCACTAGAAAATCTTATGCAGGAAAATGGAAAAGATTTTGTTCCTGGATGCAGGCTCAGGATCCTGATCCTCTTCTTCCTAACATTACTTTAATTTTACTTTACTTGACAGGTCTCTTACATAGGTGTCTCTCTTTCTCTTCCATTAAGATACATGCCTCTGCTATTTCTGCTCATTATAATACAGATCCTCCAATCTTTTTCCACCAGCTCATGAGGCAGTTTCTCAGAGGAGCTAAGAACTTAAGACCTCCTAGATCTCCTCCCATTCCTGCTTGGGATCTCAATTATGTTTTGGAAAAACTAACCTTGCCTCCTTTTGAGCCTGCTGCCTCTTCTGACATCAAGTTTTTATCTTGGAAGACAGCTATCCTGTTAGCCCTTACCTCTGCCAGGAGAGTTTCAGAGTTACAAGCTCTTATGGCTGTGGAACCTTATATTATTTTTCATCAAGACAGGGTATCTTTGAAGACTAATCCTACCTTCATGCCTAAGGTGGTCTCTAAAGTGGCTTTAAATCAAACTATCCACTTGCCAACCTTTTTCCCCTCTCAAAATAAAGGGGAAAGGATCTTACATTCCTTGGATGTACACAGACAACTACGTTTTTACCTGAACAGAACCAAGGACATCAGAAAATCAGAACAATTGTTTGTTTCTTATGCTTCAAGTTCCCAAGGTAAAGCCATTTCAAAACAGACCATTTCTAAATGGATTGCTCATGGAATCAGATTTTGTTATTCTCACCATGGAAAGCAAATCTCAGGGAGTGTTCGGACTCATTCCACCAGAGCTGCTGCCACTTCTGCGGCCTTCCTCAGGGGAGTTCCTACCAAAGACATTTTGGAAGCTGCAACTTGGAGTTCAGTGCATACTTTTTCTAAGCACTACAATCTACCTCTCTACTCTAAGTCTAGGGCAGGCTTTGCCTCTGCAGTCTTGCAGGGCCTTTTAGCCGCCCCTTCCTCTTTATGACCACCTCCCTTTCTTTCAGCTTTGGGATTCTACCCTACAGTCATGACTGCAACAGTGAAGCACGATGAACATAGTACAGTTGTGTACACCTACCATAAATGTAGATGTTCGAGTGTCTTCACTGTTGCAGTCTGGGTTTCCCTCCCTCCTGTCCCCTCTTATTTTTATTGTGTATTTCCTTTTTTCACCATTCGTCTGAGGTGTATTTGCAAAGGTTATGGGACCTTTTTCATTTTGGGACTCCTGACATCTGGGGCAAGAAAAACTGGAGAAGATGGCATCGGCTGTCAGCTTTGTACTCCTGGCGCTCTAACGTCAGGGAGCATGGTTGAACAGCCGACGCCGGACCCAGACTTTGGAATTCTGGCCGACCGAGGGCTGCCTGCCGGCAGGGGAGAACCCTACAGTTATGACTGCAACAGTGAAGACACTCGAACATCTACATTTATGGTAGGTGTACACAACTGTACTTTGTCCTGAAGTTGTGTCCATTCTTTTGCCCTTTCTTCCATTTCCCCTTATTCCTAAGTTTCTCCCGGAAGTGAAGGTCAGCAAATCGAGAGTAGTTCCCATAGTCCCATTTTGGCTTCATCAAGTTTGGTTCCTTATGTGTGGCTATGCCTTCTGAAGAAGCCTGTATATCTGAGGCCTTTCAAAAATATACTCTCACATTCATCCATCAGACATCACCTGATGATGTTCCTGCATAGTTTGAGTCAATTTCAAATGCTGAGATCTGTTCTCAGCTCTTTTTCTAGCTCTGTTTGATGACCTTTCTCAGATGTTCAGTACTAGACTTTGTTATTGCTCTGCTAAAGTCCATCTCTCAGCTGTATTTAATTTCCAGCAACAGTTCATTAATACTTCTTAGGAATCTGTCAAGTGTGTGCAAAGCCTTTTACAGAGGTACAGGTGTTGTTAGACCATTCTCCACTGAGAATTTCTGTCCACCCTCTGAAACAAAATTGTATGTTGGAGAAGTTTACATTATTCCCTTTGAAACTGAACCTAAGACAGAATTTTTTTCCTAGAGGATTATTTGTCTAGTAACAATAACTTCAGCTAGAATATTGTCAGAAATGTCAGCCTTGTGCATTGATTCTTTCTACCTGACCTTCCACAAGGGCAGAATATGTCTTCAGACAAACCCACCTTTCATGCCACAGGTAGCAACTAACCTAAATCTGAATCAAACCATTCTGTATTCTTCCTTAACTCTCCTAGAAAAGTAGAGTATTTCTTAGAATGTTTAGATATAGACTGACAGGTAAGGTTTTACCTCAATGGACCAAAGCCAGTCAGGAAAGACCATCAGTTGTTTATATCCTGTACTACAAATACACTGTTCCAAGAATCCAAAGTCCCACTGTCCAGGTAGTTTTTTTTGGACGTTTTATATTTTGTTAATGAAAAATATGGTAAATCTTTTTCATCTGCTCTGACTGTATATTCAGCAATGGCAGTAGTAACACTCTAAGCATTTTTAGTAGATCCTCCTTAGATTAAATTTGTGCAGCTGTAACATTATCTCCTCTGCATACATTTGCAAAGCCTAACAAGCTGTATATGACCTCTAGCTCAGGATTGTCCTTAGCCCTATTACTTGAAATTATTTCTTAGGGCCATCCAAGAGCTGGTGACTGTGTCTTGAAGAGAATGGACATGTTCATCCTATATGAATGTCGTGCATTTACCATAATGACAAATCAAGATAGTCATAATCCATACTTGACAGGAGAGGACTAGAGGAAGTTGTTTTAGCTGTAAGGTCTTTTCTTGTTTGATATGTTTTCTAGTGCTTCACATTCAAGCATCTTACTTGTTGGACTGGAGAAGGTTAGAGAGAATTGTGGTACATTATAGGTTAGAGAAGGAGATGGCACCTGGGAAATTTCTTAACTACTGAGCTGTCTTGAGCATGGGATTTAAGTCATAGATAATCCTAATATTCCCTCTTCCACTCTATTGTTGCGATGAATACATCATTTTCCTTTCTCAGACCTAATTGGAGAGTTATATGTAAATATTTTATGCCACTTTATTTTTAAATTTCTCACAAAATGACAGGTTTGTTTTTCATAGTGAATTATTATTTGTATTATATTTATGGAAAAAAAGTATCTGTGCTGAATTTAAGTGCTGTCTTGATTGCTTAGAAGTTTTTGAATGTTTGTAACACAATGAATGCTGTGACTATTTCAATTTTTAGCATATTTAATGTTGAAGCCTTGATAATAGGCTTTATATATTTTTCTATATTAGTAACACTAAAATAAAACAATTAGAAAATTGTTGCACATCATTATGGTAGTCCTTTTGTCAGAATGTTGTGGTGCAAAACTGTTTAAAAGTACAACTTAGTCTTGTTTGCAAACTATGCTGTATTTCCAGTCTTTTTATGCAGTAAAGTAATTCTTACTGTTGTTGTTTATATTTAACAGTCACATTTACGAACCACAGCAGTTGTTTTCTGCATTTTAGATGTTCACCTGTGTATTAGTTAGCATTGTTTATTGACAGATTTTAAGTATAATCAATCACACATGAACAAATGCCAATCTTACACAGCATGATCAATGCTTTCTAAGGCTATTGCAGTGTTACCTAGATTACTTCAGTGCAATACAAACTACTACTATAGCATTTTCTCTAGAAGCAAGGCCATTTTATAATCTTTCAGCTTTACCTAATTTTTGTTAATCTGTTTTCAAGGCTGCGACGTAAAGAAGGAAATAACATCTCAGTAATGACAATGATTTTTAAGGAATCATCTCCTGGTCATAGGGCCAGGTGTCAAGAAGATGACATAATTGTGGCAATCGACAGCCAGACAAGTAGAGTACTTCACTACCAGAAGACACATGGACTTAAAAAACTCAAGTTTCCAATGGTAACCTGCTTTTTGGCATTCATTTGTACACATATGAATTTATATATATATATATATAGATATGTGTGTGTGTGTGTGTGTGTGTGTGTATATATATATATATATATATATACCTGCTAATGTTTCAGTTAACAGAAACTTTTAATTTTGGAAGAGTGCATTACAATGATTTTGCAAATAAGCAGCAAAGACAGACCTTGAAATTAAGGAAGCTGTCCTCTTTGAAACTACAATTGAAGTTTTTATGTAACAGTCTCCTATCCCCTCTCTGCCATTCAAACTTTAAAACACACGTAATGGTATTATGAATATTCTGCTCATTAGTAGCATATCCTTCAGCTACAGCAGTGGTTGGGAGCACATTGTTTTGCAATTGTTAATTATTAATGAGCTTAGTGTTCTCTTGTTGTGACCTTACTTTCTGTAGAAGCCCTGCTTTCTTACCTGAGCATTCTTGCTCTCAGGTTAACCTACCAGTATCTCCATTTCCATTAAGGGCTGGTGACCCTGCTTACCTGACTGGATGGTCCAAATCATCGTTTCTGCCTAGAGGCCCAATACAAGTATAACATACAAAGACAAGTGGAGAGACGTCTTGTTGTGGACATTGCTGAGTAGGGGTTGGACCCCTTTGCTGCTCCTGTTCCTGCAGCTCTTTATTACGTGGCTCACATTTTTGATGGTAGTCTGAGTTTGGCCTCCATTAAGGTCCACATGACAGCTGTATCCAACTTCTGTTTATCAGTTTAGGCTGTCAGAATTCTGCCGTAGATTCACTTAAGATGTGCAAGACCTTCATCAGGGAAGTTTTTCTGCTCGGGCCTCCCCACATAGAGCTCTTTCTGCCATGAGATCTTACCTTTATTTTGGAGCAGCTCAAGCTTCCTTTGATCCAGCCTCCTAAAGTTCCCTTTGGAAAATATGAGCTACTGGCCTTATATGCCACTATTCCGTATCTACTTTTCATGGAGATGTGGGTAGACTTGCATACTAACTACTCCTTTGTGCTTGGACATTCAGAGTGCTGCAGTTTTATACATGTACTACTAAAGAATTTAAGAATGGTTTGTAGTTATTTTCTCCTTTGCAGATAACAGGTTGGGCAAAAAAGTATCCAAGGGTACAGTATTGAGGTGGCTGTCTAATTGTATAAGATTCAGTTATGAGAAATATGAGAAATTCTTGTCTAGTGAGCCTAAAGCACAATCTGCCAGTAAAGAATTCTCAGACCTTCAGTAATGCCTCCATTGACAATAGTTACACAGCTGCTTGTGGGCTTCACTGGGCATCTTTGTGAAGTATTGCAAGCTGGGTGTGATCGCCTGGTATCAGTTGGCATTTGAAACTCCCATAATTTGAGATATTCTTTCCTGAGGCCACTTAGAAAGGTCCTGTGGGACGTCTGTCCCTGCAGTAGAGGTGGAGGAACCAGACCATGTCAGATTCAAAAGTTATGTACTTACCATGACAAAATAGATCTGTATGGTCATGGTTCATCCTCTTCTAAATTCCCTCCCACATTCCCACATCCTGACAAGTGAGGAGTTACAGTTATGTGATTTTGTTAGCTGTAGTTTCTCCAAGTGGTGTTCTCAGATCTGGAGTAATATGGTAGTGCATTGAATCATGGGTAAGGAGGAGCAAGTTCAAGCCTGGGAAAATCCTACTGGTACTGAGGCGGTTGAGAGGTTGTGTATAAGTACTTGGCAGTTAAGATTAAACTGCAAAAATCTGTCATTATGGTGAATACATAACTTTTGATTATGGTAAATTCTTTGCGCAGCTGTACTTGTTCCTTATAGCATATTCTTTGTCAAGACACATTTCAGCATTGTCTGCATATTTGTTTTGGCCTATTCCATAAGCATCTGTAGTGCAAGTGGAATATTCTCTTATGATGTTTGATAGCTTGTTCACAGCAGAGGGTGAATGGTGTATGACCTCTGTGTTTATAGTGAATAGCTACAGTAAAAAGTAATTAATTTCATCTTCTGAGTTATTCATCTGGCAGTGCATCTTAACAGTCAGATGTCACCTTCAGCGAGAATAAAATGAGACTATAATCGCAACAGTATTGTAATGATCCTTGATATGTTTAGATAATGCTTTCGAATATATTCAGAAGTAATGGCTTTATTTCATGTTCTCAAGTAGACCAAGTAAGACAAGTCAGATACTTCTAATTACTGTTTTAGCTTTATTCTTGTTTTTTTTTTTTTTGCCAGAAGGAAAACGGCAAACTGAATGTGTCTTGGGTTGGGAAAGAAGGTATTTGACATGGTCATACAGTTTGCAGTGGTGAGTGTAGGATTCAAACCCTATCATTTAGTGTCCTGTCACTGCATTTGGCAGCCTGCCCTTGAGATATCCCGTTGTTATTACTTACTGTAATAATTGACAGATCACAAAACATTGTATGAAATAAGTGGTACACAGAACATTTAGAGCTCCACATGGTGCCAAATAGGAGCCCATGCTTGGGTACCCCTTTAGGTTTATGTTAAAAAAAGAACTTGCTGTAACATTTGCCTTAGAATGTTTGCTTTGTAGTCTTGCTGTGTTCTTGGAGTTTGTTCTGCTGAAGAAGGTGAGGGGGTAAACAATACTCAATAAATGTGTGTTGGTGTGGGCAATTAAATGACTGTATGTGGCTTTTTAAAAGAACCACCACACAAGACCACAAGGGAATATATCAATGTCTCTGTAGTGTTATTACCTATTCTGTTTTATTTTTATTGCATTTTATTATTTCTTTTAATTGTTCTGCTGTTATTAAAGATTGCAGGCAACATTACTTGTAGTTTTAACAGCATACTTTTTGTGGAATTTGCCACTGTGTAAGCAATGCCTGAAACAGCTCAACTTACTTGCATCACAGTACATCATAAAAAAGCTTCTTTTCACTGGCTTTTTACTTTGTCAGAAGCATTTTGAGTATGCACATACATTAATTTGTCATGTTTTCTTTGCGCCAGGGTATGTTCCAGAGTGGTAGCAGTGAAGTTGACCTCCGCCATGATCTCCTGGATTGTCACATCAGTATCTGCTCTCCTCAGGTGATGGGTTTCAATTAAATTTTAAATGTATACCTCTGTTTGATTAATCTATATAATCTTCAAATCTCTAATTAGGTTGACCCTTTTGCAGTTCCATTTATGAAGTTAAGGTTATACAACTGTAACAGCATGAGATCCTTCATAATCCTGTATTCCTTTTTCAATCCAAAGATTAAGGAGCTACCATGGCTGCATATAGGAAAAGCCTTTATGTTGTATTACAGCCCACCCCCTAATCGGCTACTGTACACAGTGCTTAGAAGTATCTCTGGCATAGGACCTAATGTAGCGAGGTCTCCAAGTCCCTCCTGCACTGTATGCCACACCATGGAACAGTTGTCAGAGTGGTGCTGGGCAGACTACAGAGGGCAGGGTTGACCATTAAGCCCAGCAAATGTCAGGTGGGTATGGCAGAGGTCTCCTACCTGTGACATAGAGTGGGGAGTGGTAAGATCAGGCCAGAACCTGCCAAAGTGAAGTCATTCAGGCATGTCAAGTAATGTTTTTATATTTCTTGATAAATGGTAGTGTGCTGCAGCAGGGATAGCCATCTGTCAGTGTGATCACTCTCTCTAGATGATTGTCATTGTTATGTAACACTTTGACCCCATGTACAAGAATGGGAAATGGGATGTGAGTAGATGGACACAACTGTAAGGTGCTTAGTAATGGTAAAGGGATGCAAATTGATAGACTTTGTAATTGACGTGCCTTGTATACCTGGAGAGCTACAGTATGGCATGCATTAGAACAGGCATGCTGATGACCCCATACATCTTCCAAGTTTTTGCTGAATGGTGATGGGCAGAGGAGATGCAATCACCCAAAGATCCATGTATGAAACTCCTCTCGTATCAACTGGTATGATAAGAGTACATCTGCTGTTTAGCGTTTGATCTGTGATAACAGTATGTATGTTGACATTTAAGTAGTCTGAAAGCTATGCAAGTAAAACAACAGCTAGTTTAAGTTGTCACAGCATTAGCTAGGACTGAAATAGTAATGCCCATTTGTTATACCAGGTAGGTCCACTGGGCACACAGTCCCTTTTCAGGGAAACTCTATAAGCAATGTCTGGTTAAGTGACTTGTTCAAGGTAAATCAGTGAGAATTAAACCCTGTATAACAGGAACTACAACCCTCTGAACCAGCTGCCAGACAACAGTGGTCACATTCATGCTGTGTCTTTATGTCATGCCTAATTCATGTTTTCCTCATTATACTAAGTGTAGTCTGTCCTTATCAAATGTAAAAACAAACTACTCAATTGCTACTACTTTTTGTGATGCAGACTAACATTATCGGTAAGTAGTATTTATGTTAAATGTTCAAACTGTGTAGTGTACTGGCTTTGGTTATAAAATGTTCCCTAGAAACTGTGAATCAGCATTTCCATTAGGATTGCCAGAGTATGAATTTGAATTGTGCCCCATTCATAGGTAAGCTGGTTCAGATGTGCTACTTGTTCTCACTGAAGTGCAGTAACTAAATTTTTGTTCTGTTTTGTTTTGCTGCCTAGGTTGCAGAGTTATTTACTGACAACTTTGATTACCAGACTCGGGATGACTTTGTGCGTGGCATCTTGGTAAATGAAGAGGTTAGTAGAAAAGTTATCATAATTCTTTATATATTTAAGATGCAAGAGAGAAGATGGTGGAAAACTGCCTAAATAAAAAATAAAATAAATGCATACTTGAGTACCTTTTAGACACAGAGCTGCAGTATCCATGACAATAATATTCAGGATGGACAAAGGTCATGTTAGGTGAATCCTACAGATATTCATCATATTGCTATATGGAGTTATATTCTGCCAAGGATGAAAGAGTGGCCAGCTTCCAAAACTTCAGAGCACCTTCCATGCCCCTATACTGTCAGGCATCTCGAGCTGAGTTGCCTAAAAGACAAGTTTGGATGTGAAGCCCTTCAGAGTTTTACTGCAGCCGAAGAGTATGCACCTGTTAGTCTGTGGCTTGGTCCTTTTCCTTTTCTGGATAGTTAAGTTCCCTTTGCAGTGAAAACTTCCCTTTTCTAAATATTGTTTTTTATCACTTTCTTCTTCAGGAAAGTTATTTTAAAGCTAGAAGTTTTGTGTTTTAATGGACTGTCGTGAGACTATCTTACATTTGAACACAAGCTTTCTTTTTTTCCTATTTGTCTGTCTAAAAGTTGTGTAAAGTAACTGAAAAACATATTTCCTGCGGAGAAGTTGTGTTTGTTAACTTTTTGGGGGCTGGCAAAGAGTTTCTGTTTTTTAGTGTGTTTTTCTATGAGAAAGCAACTTTTAAAGACTTGTACTTTTTAACCAGCATTTGCTGATTGTTTCCCCAAGAAAGAGGCACCATTTTTGCATGACCATGGAAAAGATGAGTCTATATTAGTTCACCGAAATGTAATTCTGGCGAACACTTATTCCTCGACCCATAGTCAGCAAAAATCATGTCAGCAATTCACTGAATTTACTAAAGCAACAAAATAGTTGCCCGAAGCACAACAGACCAACTTGTAGTTGACTCAAACCCACCTAAGTGGGGGGCTTCGCTCCCCACACCCCCACAACTATATATACTATCTCTGAGATTGCACTACAGTGGAGAAAAGGGCAAAGTTCTGTAGTTGTCCATTGTGCTTCAGCCATCTATTTTGTTGCCCTTAGTAAATTCACCTAATTGATGAAGCAATTTTTGCTGATTACAGGTCAATGAATAGGTGTTCGCTGGAATAACATTTCGGTGACCTAATATAGACCCAGAAAAGACTACCAGTCCTACAGTCAGGCCTTCTTCCAGCCATAGAAAGGAAAAAATTAAGCAAACAGCCTTTACTACCACATCAAGTTAGCAGTTTGCCTCAGCAATAGGTGGGTAACTCTGCTGTGGCCAGTTGTTGTACCACGGACCAGTCATTGTTAACCCTGGGTCCCTCTGGTGTAGCATCTACGGCCTCTAAGGACAAGGGGTTAGCCACATCCTCTGCAGCTTTGGGGTCGCCTCATTAAGCAAAGGAGAGACACTTTTGTTGGTCTTGGGAATGGGGAACAGAGAAGGCTTCCATATAGTGTCAGAATTCTGTGCATGTCCCTGGGGAAGCTTCTGCTTCTGCTGCTGCCATTGCTAACATGGTTGGTCCCATTTTTTCTGTCAAAAAGAAACCGAAAACTAAGCTTGCTTCTACTCCTCGTCATATTTCCTTAGACATGAGTAGTTTACTGGGTTTGGCTCAAAGTCTGAATCTCCATTTTTCTCTTTGGCTACAGAGAGTTTCTGACAAATTGGATATAAAAATCATTCATCAAGGTTACAGATGGCAGTGGGAGGAAATTCCTCCTTTCTGGAGGAAGGGGGGGGGGCATTCCTCATCTTCCTGCTCACACACTTTTGTTTCAATAGGTTCATCATATGCTGTCCCAAGGAATAATAGAACCAGCTTCTCTTCCCCAGGTGGGGAAGAGTTTTTATTCAAAGATAGTTTTAGTGCTAAAGAAAGAAAATGTTTTGAAACCAGTTCTGGATCATTCTTTCCTAAATCGGTTTGTGATGGTGCCCAAATTCCTTCTTCCTCATTCAAGTTTCCTGGTAACACTACACTTAAAAGATGCTTATCATTGCATCCCTTTTTATCTAAACTTCAGATCTTTCTTAAGGTTTTGTGTGTCTGGATCACATTATCAATTCTCTGCTTCATCCTTTGAACTTATCCACTGCACCAAAAATATTCACTGTCTACTCTAGTTATAGCTTATTGCTGGCTACTTTTTTCAATACTTAAGACAACTTGCCTATCTTTGCAGAGTCTTTTTTAGTGTCAGGATGCTCTGTCTTGCATGAGAGGTTCTCTAAAAAAAGGTGGGATTCCAAGGGAGCATTCAAAAGTCTTTCTTGACTCCTTCACACAGGATTGTGTTACTTGGATGTCAACTACGCATCTCAGTTCAAAGAACTTTTCTTCCACAGGAAAAATCTATATGTAAACATGTTTCCAAGGTTTTCTACTCAAACTTCATTCACTGGAAGGGAACACCTCAGGATTTCGGGTCTCATGGCTTTTATGATTCTCATGATACCCCTGGCAAGATGCCGTATGAGAAAGATACAATGGTATCCGAAGTCTCTCTGGCCGCATTACCAACACCATTTGCCTTCTCAAATCGTAGTGCTGGGGTATGTCAGAAGAGAAATCATTTGGTGGAGACAACAGTTTTCCCCCTTCTCCCTCCCTATTCCACACCACAGATGCATCAAGCTTTGCTTGTGAAGCAGTTTCAAGAGAGCTAAAAGTGAAGGGAGTGAGGGACACCAAGGACAGATGTAAGCACATAAATATCAAAGAGATGCTTGCCCTGATCAAGGCACTCAACTCTCTGAATCCTCTTTGGTTCCCTGGAACCTCTAGAACTTGTTACAGGCAATATCACAGTCATGTGGTACATGCACATGTGGGGGGAACCAGGTCGTATCCCCTTTGCGACTACCCATGTTAGCTTGGGATATAGTTTCACAGTACAATCTCACTGTACAAGCACTCTATCTTCAGTCACAGGAAAACTTTGTGGTAAATGCATTGAACAGGACAAGGGCAGACTCTCATGAATGGAAACTACATCAGGGGGCATCCAAGATATGATCCATCTGTGGGGAGTTCCTCAAGTAGACCTCTTTGCCTTCTCTGTGAACAATCAACTAACACAATTCTGTTCCAGGACTCCACGCAAGAAAACCTGGAAAACGGATGCCTTTCCTTTTCCTTGGACAGGAATATTCCTCTGTTTTTCACCTTTTCCACTAATATTCAGGGTACTTATGAAGATTCAGATGAAATCTCCTAAGATCATTGTGGTGACTCCCTTCTGAACCAGGCAGCTGTGGTTCTCCCTTATTTCCTTATTTTGAAAATGGCCAGGTTCAGTTACCACAAGCTTCCTCACAGATTGGATCTACTCGCATAAGAACAGGAATGGTTGATACACCCTTACATCATTCGACTGCCTGGGCAGTAGAATCTTAATTCCTTTAGGCACCTGCTTACTGAAGATGCGCAGCAGGTACTAATGGATGCAAAAAAGCCTGGTACTAGAATATCATGTATTAGCAAATGGAAAAGGCTTTCTTGTTGGTGCCAGCAAGTTTGGTTAGTTCTCTGGTTTTACAGTCTTTATATGAGTTACTGTCCTGTAGCCTTTCTTAATCATCTGTTAAGGTTAATTTATCAGCCATTTCAGCATGTTTGCCCATGGATCCTCTTCTTCCAGTGTAGTCTCATGTCAAAATGTTTTTGAAAGGGGTTTTGCACAAGAGGCATTCAAGTAAACTGGTAACCCCTCCTTGGGATCTTAATTTTATGTTAGAGAAGTAAAACTTGCCTCATTTGAACTAGCTAACCCAGCTGACTTGAGGTTCTTAACAGTCTTACAGATTGCACTGACCTCTACAAGAAGGGTATCTTGAGTTACAGGCTCTTATGGTACATCAAACATACAAACCTCTCATTTTCCATAGGGACAGGATTTCTTTGAGAACTAATCCTTTTATACCTAAAGTGGTTTTCAAGTTTACTTTAAGCCAAACTATCCATCACTCCATTTTCTGTCTTGAACTTAAAAATGATGGAGAAGTATACTCCATACTTTGGATGTCCTCAGACAACTCTGGTACTATCCTGACAGAACTAAATGTTTCAGATCTTTGGATCAGTTCATTTTTTGTGAAGGTAAGAAGAGACAACCTCTGTCAAAACAGATGATTTCCAAATGGTCGTATAAGACTATTCTTCTTCTTTCAGCTTTTCCTGGTTAGGGGTCGCCACAGCAGATCACCTGTCCACTCTTGATTGGCAGTGGAGTTTTACTGTGTCCGGGGCCCAACCTTCCACAGAAGGCGCACACACACACACACACACACACACACACACACACACACACACACACACACACACACACACACACACACACACATGCAGTCACACCTAGGGCCAATTTAGTGTGTCCAATCCACCTACGAGCATGTCTTTGGGATGTGGGAGGAAACTGGGGCACCTGGAGGAAACCAACGTGACCACATGGAGGACATGCTCACTCCGCACAGAAGGCACCCCAACCAAGGATCGAACCAGGGAACCTGTTGCTGTGAGGCGACAGCACTAACTGCTGCACCACCATGGCCGCCCTGGTCGTCTAAGACTATTAGTTCTTATATTCAGCATAACAAAACTATTCCAGACAGGGTCACAGCCCATTCTTCAGGGCCTTGACTTCATTTGTGGCTGTTTGGAAAGGGTTTGATTCTAGAATCTTCTAGAAGATGCTACTTTATTCTCTGTTTATACTTTACAAAGCACTATAAGCATGAATCCTTCTTTACGTCTAGATCAAGCTTTGCTTAGGACCATTCTTTAGGGGCTCCTGGACTGTTTTCCTTCCACCTCCCAAATGTAGTTAATCTACCTATATAACTAAGGCTACTACAGCAGTGATCAATATGATGAACTTACTACAGTTGTATAAGTTGAACTTACCATAACAGTAGATGTAATGATCACTGCTGCAGTAGTAGCTCCCTCCACCCTCCCTTGTTTTTGGGGTGTGGATATTTATTTTTATTCCTAGCATTGTCCTTTTAGGGCTCTGCCTCACTTTCTCTGCTGGCAGGAAAGCTGTGAAGGACTTTACACCCTGACTTGTTTTTTATTCAACTCTGCTTGAGATGCCTGCCAGATTTGGTGTATGGAAGGTACCCTGAAGCTTTGGAAGCTGGCCGGCTTTTAAATCCTTGACAGGATGTAACCCATAAAGCTAAGACTACTGCAGCAGTAATCATTCAAACATCTGTTGTTATGGTCATTTCAACTTACACAACTGTACTTTCTTCTGTTTTCGGCTCCTCTCATAAGTGAAGAGAGAAGACTCCAAATGAACAAAGGTGGCAGACAACATAGTCATTAGCCAGTCTACCTAGGCTTGTGATTGTTGAAAGATGAGGCATTTTCATAGCCCCATCTTATGACAGAATGTCTGAGACTGATTTCATTTACCCTATGGACTTTGAAATGCCTCTCGGCCCCTCCATGTAGAGATAAGCTGAAGGAAAATGGTTGCCGTATGACTCCATGGGTGCTCTGCAGGCCTTAGCTTTTGACTCCTATGCTACGTCTTCAAATGGGGAGGGTAGAATCTGTAAATTTTCTGAATGGTTTTCAGACTGTGCACAGGCCACAGCCACCCACACATGGCCAGGTCCCAGTACCTCTGATGCCACACCCAGGTCTGGCTTGCATTAGGCTAGATGTACTGACTGTCAACCCCAACAGGCCTTAATAGCAAGTCCTACTTAGACTGGCTGTAGGTTTGCTTCAGCTTGTAGCTTCCAGACAGCACAGTCCTACTAGACTTTCTGCCACTATAGAATCTCTTTCTGGCAAAAGAAAGGGAGACCCCCCCAGGAGTCCTCAGGTTCTTATAATTCAGATAAGAATGAATTGGCTTATTTAAACCAGTTGTCTTCATATGCTGATTCTGACTCAGAGGACATTCTTACCTCAGCTTCACTACCCCTAAGGACTTCACTTTTTACAAAACGCACCATAAGATGAAGGATTATTTTCACTGGGAAGTTCAGGATTGCTTTCAGTCTAAGACGAGGGTTAGAGAATTTTTGAAGCTTTCTGAGCACAAATCTTTGGCCATTACTCCAGTTTTAGAATTGGTGGATGATATTTTGGACTCAATCCTGCAGTCTGACAACCACCTGCTCTTAGGAAGCTAGACTATTTTTACAGGGTTCTGGATTCCCACTAATACCTTTTTTAGGAATCCTACTGTTGATCCTGAAGTGGTGACACTTCTTGATATCCCTTGTCAGATGATAAGGAAGGGAGAACCCTTGACTGATTTGGCAAAAATAAAATCTATACCTCTACCACCCTGGAGAGCTCTGAATTTGCCCATTCCATATGATTAAGTACCAGGAAATTCTTCTGGGCTATATAAAAGGGAAATTAGTGGAGATGGAAGATAGGGGTCTTTCCAAAGAATTACTGGATATTTGCAGTTATGTCTGTCAAGTTACAAAGCATTCTTTACATTGTGGTTTTGATACTGTGGAATCATCATATAGGGTGGCTGCCTCACTGTCTGTTATTCACAGGTATGCCTGGTAAAAGGAACAAACCCTTCTAGATCATATTAAGTTTGAGATTCTGGATGCTTCTCTAGACAAACTTCTTAATTCTAACCAAGGCCAAAGCTATCTTAAAAAAATGGAGGAGAGGACTAAATCTATGCAGACTGTAAAAGACTTTTTGCAGTTTAAGTCACTGAGGCTTAGAAGAAACTATCCCATTAAGTCCTGGTCTTTTCCTCCCTCTCAGCAAAGACAAAGAGAAAAGGGGTCAGAATTTATAGAACACCAAGGCACAATAAAAAATGGCAATCAGAACCTACTTCTAGGTCTAGTGGACCCTGTCTTCAGGGGCCCGGCAAGGAGCAACCATGACTCTGCTGTCTCCTTCCTGTCCCCTGTCTCTCAAGACCCACCCACCCTCCCCCACATACTCTCTTCCAAAACCCTTCTACCTTCAAAACTAGGGGGGGGGCTCTGTATATATTTTTCTTTCTCTTTCCACAAATGGACCAATATAGTCATAGATAAATGGGTACTAAACAGTATCAAAACAGGTTGCAGACCTGTCTTTCACCATTTCACCTCTCTTCTAAAGTCTGCAGCCATTCCTTCTTTTCCACCAAATCAAACACAAGAAGCTTTGACTCAAGTAGGTCTACTTTTGCAGCAAGGCTCCATAAAAAATGTACCCTCCCCCCCAAGAAAGGGGAAAGCAGTATATTTCCGAGTTTTCCTTGTGCCAAGAAAGGAGGGAACTTTGAGACCTCTCCCAGACCTTCAAAAATAGATTCTCTCTGGTCCCCAAGTTCAAAATGCTAACCTTTCAAAAACTCCTGCATATGCTCTATCCTTAGGCCTTCATGGTTACCTTGGATTTAAAAAGATGCTTGCCTACATATTTGTATTGCAAAATCCCTCAGAAAGCATCTTCATTTCAAAGCAGGTAGGAAACATTATCAATTCTTTGCTCTACCCTTTGGCTTGTCTACTACGCCCAGAGTATTCACCAAGTGTCCTGGCTCCATTAATAGTCTACTGCAAGAAAAATGACATCCAAATCTACCCCCCATGTAAACAACCTCCACTGACAAGCAGATTCTGTTGTGGGGGCTACTTTTCCACCCTACATCTTGCTATGTACATTTTCTCCAGCTCAGGATTCACCTTAAATCTAAAAAAAAATCCAACTTGTCACCATCTCAAAAGCTTGCCTTTCTAGGGGCTTTGCTGTACACAGACCTGAAAAAAACTTTCTTCCCTGGGGAAAAGGTCACCTTACTGAGAAAATACTTCCACTCTCTCCCCCCTCAATAATTCCAGCACAGGGGGTTCTGACACTTTTAGGGTACATGGCCTCGTGCATTCTAATAATTCTTGTAGCCAGACAGTACATAAGGAAGATCCAGTGGTATCTCAAGAATGTATAGAACCAACACAGCCAGTCTCTCAACCAAAAAACTCAGCAACTTCTGTGTTTGAAAAGGAAACTACAGTAGTGGAGCTCTGCTTGCAATAAAAACCTTAGAGCTTCCATTCAAAACACCTCATCCAAACAAAACCTTGACCACAGATGCCTCAGATCTAGGCTGGGGAACATATTCCAGTGGTCTCCAAGCTCAAGGAAGATGGGAACAAACCTTCATAAAAACACATACATTTAAAGGAAATGATGGCTTTATTCAAGGACATCCTGGCTCTCAAGGATCTATGAAAACCAGGGATTTTACTGATTGACTGACAACATCACAGTGTTCTGATATGTAAAATAGCAGGCGGGTGCTCACACCTATCCTCTGTTCCACATAATCATGTCTTTGTGAGATACAGCTCAAGCCTTGGGTCTGCACCTTCTTGCCTACTACCTGCAGGGGAAAACAAATTGCCACAGAAGGTCAGAAGTCAGCCCCCATGACTGGACCTTAAACAGGGATATGTTCAAACTCATCTGCCTATCTTGGAATTGCCCACAAATGGACCTTTTTCGCCTCAAACCAAAACAGTCGGTTGAAACTATTCTGTTTAATTGCCAAACTTCCCAAAGATTGTAGGACATATGCCTTTTCCTTTCCATGGACATATCATTTTCTTTGTACATTTTTTCCAATCCCTTTCTTGCCCAGGGTACTTCTGACAGTCAAAGAGGAAGGGCCAAAAGTGATAGTGATGACACCTATTTGTATCGAGAAAAGATTGATTCCTATGTCTGTTTTCATCCAGTTCAACATTTGGGTTGTCATATCCGATTGGATTCAACCCCGGCATCTTCCAAAGCTTTAGACTCAAGGTTCTGACTCCTCCCCTACCCTAATCTTTTTCTCCCTTTTAAAATACCTCAGATCTCGTTTGCTGCCTGAATCAACTGGATGTATGTCTGATGGCTGTAAGATTTTTCAAGTGAAAGTGTTATTTCTCTGATCTGATGTTGTCCGACTCTTTCCGTTAACCTGGGGGACTCTGTTCCAACCCTTGTAACTGACCAGCCACCTTCTCACAACTTGAGATTCAAACTTGAGCTAATCATACCTACCTTCAATGCCCGGCTCCCCCACACTACCTCAGGTCTCGTTTGCCATGCTTGGTGTTCAGCAGCAAGTTCCACTTGAACTTCTCTATAGCAGTTTTTGGTCAGTTTTCTCTAAACTTTTGGCTTTCCCCTACCTTTAAACAAAGTGGAAAAAGTGCCAAAAGTAAACTGATAACCAAAAATAAGGCACTGGAAGGTTCACCAGAATAAAATCCACTATTTTATTGATCGCACACAATATTAAGAAAACATAAAGCACATCCAGAACACATTAACTGTATCACCACGTTTTCATCACAAAAACTTCTTCAGATGAGCATACCAACTTCTGAAACCCCATTTATATACAGAAATATCCCCAATTAATCAGTTAAACTGTTACACTTTTAAAAACACAGTGCAAAAAAACTATATACACAAAACAATGAAACACAATAAGTACAGAAGTGCATGGAAAATTATTTGTTGGTCAAGCAGGAATCTTGTAAAAAAACATACATTATTTACAATTTGTAAAAACTTGTAAACAAAAAAGGAATATTTAAAAATATAAAACCCTTGTAAAACCACATGTAAACACTGTTGTGTAGGTCATACAAAATGTTAAACAGTACCATCTACTGGACAGTCACATAATTTAAAGTTTAGCTGACCTAAGCTTTAAGACTGGCTTCAGTGAAACCATCTCATTCAAACCTCAAAACCTCGTAGCTTCAAGAACTAGTTGCCAGTACAGTTCCCTGTATTCTAGGCATGTTCCCAAGGGCCACCCCTAGGATCAATGGGCAATATTTCTATTACATAAAAATAAAAATTAGCTCCTGCACAGTTCAAAGTATGTTTATAAAGAGAATTGTTACTGTTCATCTTTTTTATATCGTACCTGTGTTCATACATTCTTGACTTTAATTTTCTCTCAGTTTTACCTATATAGAATGCTTCACATTTGTCACACAAGACTAAATAAATAATACTATTATATTGCAATTAGCAAAACCATTTATCTTAAGTCAATGTAGCAGTAACAAGAATTTAAGAATTATGAAACTGGATAAGGGTGGGGGTGTAGTTTTAATAGACAAAATCACATATGAAGGTAAGATGATGGAAAAGAATACAAGTATGTTTAAATGATTTGCTCATTGAAGGGCTTATAGACAATGATACTTACAATTTTTTACATGTCGAGAAACCTAGGATTCCATCAATTTTTGACATCCCCAAGGTCCACAAGGATGTAGGCAACTCACCCTTGAGGTCAATAGTCTCTGCTGAAGGTTCCATAACAGCCCCCTTAGCTAAATTTGTGGATTCTAAGCTTAAAAATTGTCCAAGGGAGGGTGGCAAATGTACTCAAAGACTCATGGGACCTTTTGAAAAAACTGCATTTGGGCCTTTATTGTGACAACCTTACTTTTATCACGGTTGATGTGATAGATTTATTTTCTTCTATACCCCACACTCTGAGTTTAGAATGGTTAGAAGAGGTTTTAAATTATATTAATGACATAAGTTACAACAATTTTAGAACATGTTTAATCTTAATGGATGTGATTTTAAAGAATAATTTTATATTTTTTGAGGGCAAGTATTTTATACAACTAAGAGGTGTTGCCATGGGGGCCCATTGTGCCCCCCAAGTACGCTAACATTATACTTTCCTACTGGGAAAAGAAATTTGTATTCACTTGTGATTTCAGGTGTTGTTGGAATTTGTATGCTCGTTTTTTGGATGACATTTGTTTATTTTGGGCAGAACTTGAGAGTAGGTTTTTATATTTCTTTAACTATTTGTCTAGCACCACAGATTTTTTAAGATTTATGTATGAAATCAGTTCTGACGAGATGAGATACTTTGACCTCAGTATCAGTAAGGCTGGAGGGAAGTTCAAAACTAGAGTTTATAGAAAAGCAACATTTTCGAACTCTTACCTATGTAATACCAGTGCACACCCACATCACCAGAAGAAAGGGGTAGTAAAGGGTCAGTTTGTTCGAATATCCAGAATGACCTCAGATGACAATGATTTTATTAATGAAATTGCTTATCTTATGGATTTGTTCAGGGCTAGGGGGTACCCAGAAAAACCTCTAGCAGAAGTATATAATGAAGTTTTGGAAGCAAGAAAATCTAGGTTTGCCCCCATTTTCGGTAGTGACAATCAGGACCTTGAAAATATTCAAACATCGGAGAGGTCAGGTGATAATGGGTACAACAGTGCTTTGGTTATTACTTATGACGGGGATGCTGGGTTGGCCAGGAACATTATAGAAAGAGAATGGAACAAATTTGATAGTACATCCGACCTGCAGTATATATTTGATAATCCTTTTAAGTGCATTTACAGAAGGGGATGCTGTATTAAAAACATTTTGGAGAATGGTACCCCTAGGACAGGTGTTTACCTTTCTAATAAAAGGGGCACATACAAGTGTGGTTGTTGTGCCCAATGCCCTTATGTCAAATTTGGAGAGATGGTTCATCTGAAAAGTAGAGATAGACTTACTAAGACAAATGGTTTTGCTAATTGCAATACTAATGGTATTATTTATTTAGCCTTGTGTGACAAATGTGAAGCATTCTATATAGGTAAAACTGAGAAAATATTAAAGTCAAGAACGTATGAACACAGGTATGATATAAAAAAGATGAATAGTAACAATTCTCTTTATAAACATACTTTGAACTGTGCAGGAGCTAATTTTTATTTTTATGTAATAGAAATATTGCCCATTGATCCTAGGGGTGGCTCTTGGGAAACACGCCTAGAATACAGGGAACTGTACTGGCAACTAGTTCTTGAAGCTACTAGGTATCCTGGTTTGAATAAGATGGTTTCATTGAAGCCAGTCTTAAAGGTTACGTCAGCTAAACTTTAAATTATGTGACTGCCCAGTAGATAGTTTAGCATTTTGTATGACCTACACAACAGTGTTTTGCATGTGGTTTTACAAGGGTTTTATATTTTTAAATATTTTTAAATATTTAATTTTTGTTTACAAGTGTTTACAAACTGTATATCATCTATGTTTTTTTTACAAGATTCCTGCTTGACCAACAAATGATTTTCCATGCACTAATGTACTTAGTGTTTCATTGTTTTGTGTATATAGGTTTTTTTTGCACTGTGTTTTTAAAAGTATAACAGTTTGTTAATTGATTAATTAAGGATGTTTCTGTATATAAAGGGGTTTCAGAAGTTGGTATGCTCATCTGAAGAAGGTTTTGTGATGAAAACGCGGTGATACAGTTAATGCGTTCTGGATGTGCTTTACTTTTTTTTATATTGTGTGCGATCAATAAAACTGTGGATTTTATTCTGGTGAACATTCCAGTGCCTTATTTTTGGTTTCTCCTACCTTTCTTTCTTCTCTTTATCTGTCTAGCCCTCAGGTTTTCTCTCAGTTAAGCTTTTCTAGCTTAAAAAAAAGTTTCTCTTTCCTCTTTTCCTCTTTGGTGCCCTTTCTTTCTTTCTTTCTACTTTAGCTTTCCTTTTTCTGTCCCTACGGCTGATCAGAAGCCTTTGGGCACAAAAAATGCACTTCCTGTGTGTGTAAGATTCCTTCATCTGACACCCACATGGAGTGCATCTCTTGTTTGTAGCCTGTCCACTTTTAAGCCCCTTGTGATATATGCACGGCTTTTCACTCTCTGTCTCTGGCTGATAGGAGAGGCAAGCCCATTTTAAAGGGCTTGCTTCCTGTTTTCACCACCTCAGGGCTCCTTTCTCGTCAAGGGCTCAGCCCCCGGCTAAGAAGCCCCAAAAGGTCCAGGAATCGAGGAGACCATTGCCCTTGCTGTCATCCTCGGAGCCTCCATGGAAGAAAGCAAAGTCTTCAGAACCAACCCACTCTGCTCCGAGCTCTCTCACCTCCTCCTCACCTTCATCCCATTCCTCCTCTGAGGTGACAGGGCTGAATGGTGTTCCCCTGATGTCTGCTTCAGCTTTGTCAGAGCCAGGGTCTCTCTGCCGGAGCCTCCTGGAAGATCTCCACTCTATTCCCCGATCTCCCCGCCCTCCCTCCTTGGCTTTGTCTTGGTCTTCCCAAAGCCTGTCCTCCAGGGATGCAGGTAAGCTCATGAGGCAGTTCCTTGGGACATAGATCCAGATCAGGCTTGTGTCTGGCCTGTCCACATCTGGATCCATGAGGCTCTCCCTGTTCCTGGTGTAGCTCCTTCTCTGATATGCCCTTAGGTTTTGGAGTTGTCAGTTCTGTTGGGTTCCAGTGCTGGGGTGTGGGAGCCGATAGAAATTTCTTCTTTGCCTCTGGTATTCTCCCCTACTTGCTCATCTCTGGCTGCTTTGGTTCTGAGTGTGTCTCGGAGCAGCAACAGCGAGGTTGGTACTAGGGGGATTGACTTCGAATCTGAAGGCCAGGGAGCCGTCTGTTCCCCTTGGGACTTTGGCTTTTGATAGCTCGGCTCCGACTCCCCCTTCGGAGTGGGAGGTCCATTTGTTCCGGGAGGTGTCTGCTCCAGTAGATTCAGCCCCAGTGGGACAGTCCCAGGTCATTTAGAGTCCTTCCCCATTCGAGGTTGTGAAGAGAATTCCCTGTTCCTAAGAGACCCTCTGTGCCTACAGCAATGGAACCTCCCTGGTCCCACTTTGGAACTGTGCCCAAGAACACTGAGCTACCACATGGTCAGCCGGTTGCAGAAAGTCTAAACATTGTTCCCTCAGTGGACCCTCGAGCTTCTTCAGATAACTCAATGGAGCACCCTCCTGAGGAGGTCTGTCTGAAGAGACCATGTAAAAAGACGCACGTGGACTCCCCTGCGGAATCCCTCAGCATGGATACAAACTTGGAAGAAGGTGAAGGGTCTCCCAAATCTCCACCCAAACTATCCTTAAAATCCTTCACCAGAAGGGTGGATAGTCCTCCCAAACTCCTTCGCCGGAGGAGTCAATGTTGGAAGCTTTCCGGACCAGCCCATTTACCACCCGAGTGCCCTCCCATGGTCAAACAGCTGATCCAGCTGATGTTGTTAAGGACTTAGAAGGAACCGGATACAGTATGACCCATCCCCAACCATGCTGATAACATTTTGAGTGCCCCAGTTGACAAACAGTTTTGGTCTAAAGGAGTCCTGATAGATGCCTTGGTTGTGGCAGCATCTACCGAAAAGGAGCTCACTCAGGAGAGCTCTTTTGTCCATCCCCCAAATAGAGAATCCTGGGCTCTGGACAGATTTGGGTCTTCACCTCATTTACCTTTGATGTTCGGGCATTGAACTACCTCTCTCACTTTACCCGGCTACAAAGGGACTTAGTTAAGGAATTTTCTAGCTCAGTCCCGGGGTCTATAACTTCCGAGCAGCGGGAGTCTGCTTCTTTTAGGTTGACCACCCTACTTTCCCTAGCTAATGCATCCATGAGGCTTCTTTCTCACACTGTGGAGGGTACCTCTAGAGTAGCCAGTTCAGGCATTGCCATTAGGAGTCATGCCTGGATGAGGTTGTGCAATTTTGCAGAGCCTTTCAAAAAGTCCGTTACTGCCCCCTTTGATAGCTCCACCTTGTTTGGGCTTACAGTACGTGACATCTTGACCCATAGTGAGAAAGATGGTAAGACCCTGGATCTATTTTTCTACTCCACAGCGGACCTTTTCTAGGAACCAGCATGGCAGTAGGAAAACATGGTTTTGGAAGTCGTAGACCCCTTTCCAGGACACTCGGGGAGATTTGCCCCAAGGCATAGAGGGTTATAGTCAGAACGGTAGATGCCGCCCATGTGGCCGAGGGGTTCAACAGAATCAAGGATCGCGGACAAGCCTTTCCAGCGGTCCTGTAGGGTTGCCCGACTGGTCTCTTCTGGAAGGAGTTGCAGGACTATTTTCCTTACACCCAGAAGCCTGGGAGGCCATCACACACAACAAATGGGTGCTACGGATTGTATCCAGAGGATACTCCATTCCCTTTTCTGATATCCATGAACAAAAATTTCGTCTCCTCAACATTTCTTCCAGTCAGAGGGAGGACGTGGCCCAGGAAATAATAAAGTTACTTCACAAAAAAGTCATCCAAGAGCCCCCTCCCCGATCAAGTTGGATCGGGCATTTTCTCCATATTCTTTTTAGTACCCAAAAAGACAGGGGATCTGTGGCCAGTATTGGATCTCACATACTTGAACAAGTCACTGAAACACACTAAGTTCAGGATGGTCGTGATTCACTCCATCCTACCCCTCCTAAAGATGGGCGATTGGATGCTCTTTAGACCGCAAGGATGGGTACTACCATATCAAGATGGACAGATGTTCCAGGTCCTTTCTACGTTTCAGGCTGGGAACCAGTCAGTACCAGTTTTGGGCTCTTCCATTTAGTCTCACCACTGCCACCAGGGTGTTCAAATGTCTAGTGGTAGTTGCAGCTCCTGTCTTGACTGCAAGGGTATCAGATATTTCAATATCTGGATGACTGGCTCCTGACTGCCCCAACCAGGCATTGTCTCATTCAGGACCGGGATTACTTCTTCAACCTAGTTTCCAACCTGGGCATAACTATAAATTGACAAAAGTCTCACCTGGATCCAGTTCAGACCATAGACTTTATAGGGGCACATCAAGACACAAAGGTGGCTCATGTTTATCTAACTTCTGTCAGGGTACTAAATCTGAGGTCACATTTTAAGCAGATCTTATCTGCTCTGACACTCCCAGCCTCTCTGATTCTGTGGGCTTTGGACTCCATGGCAGCAACTGTAACCCTTCTCCCAATGACACATTTTCATATGTGTGTTCTGCAGTGGACCCTAACAGCACAGTGGTCTCTTCTCAGAAATCCCTTGAATCTTCCCATAAAACTATTTCATGTGTGCAGGGATTCTCACCAGAAATGACTCGAGTGACCGTTTATTCTCCCCTCCCCAGCCACCACTTTGACCATGGACACCTGTCAGTTTGGGGGGGGGGCATTGTCTTTGCCATATGTTTCAAGGCACACAGGCACCCCAAGAAACCAAGTTGCATATCAGTGTCCTCGAGATGAGAGTGGTGGTTCTGGTGTTGCAAGAACTAGATGGCTTTCTTCCTCGGGGGACTATTACAGTCCAAACGGACATGTCAGTGGTTTGATACCTCAATAAACAGGGAGGAACCAGGTCTTACCCCCCTTTGTCAAGAAGCAATGAGGATTTGGTAGTGGTCAGTTTCTTCCAATCGCTTTCTGGTGGCAACACACATTCCGGGAGAGTCCAACTTTCTAGCTGACAGATTCATTAGAGTTCTGCTAATGCCTCATGGGTGGTCCCTGAATCCGTCTGTGGCAGAGACAGTCTTCCAGAAATGGGGTTATCCTTGATGCGACCTCTTTGCATCCCCCTCAACAACAAATGCAGCAAGTATTTTGTCTTGATCCCCCCTCAGGGACAGTTCCCCAGGGATGCACTGGTTCATGCTTGGCCCTCTGGTCTACTATATGCCTTGATTCCCAAGTTTCTTCAGAAAGCTTTCAAGTTGCGAAGTAAAGTGATTCTCATTGCTCCCTTTTGGCCTCGACAAATCTGGTTCACCTTTCTTTAGTCTCATCTGGTTTTCCCCCAATGAGAGTAGATCTGAATCCATAATCTAGTGTCTTACCCGTTGGGGCATCCACATCCCAACATTCAGGCCCTAAAATTAATTGCATGGTTTCTCCATTTCCAGTGATGGCTAGATCTCCCAGGCTTTCTCCAGTCTGACATATTTTGATTTCATCAGATATGGCCTCCACTTGCAAGATTCACAAAAGTAAGTGGAAAAGATTTTCCTTTGGGCAGAGCAGAACCAGATAGATCCTTTTATAGTACCAGTTTCATTTGTCCTAGACCAGGGGTGTCCAACCTTTTGACTTGCTGGGGCTGCATTGAGTAAACAGAAATGGTCTTGGGGCCGCATATAAAATATATCATATAGTTAACTCTTTTGTTGCTCCGGAAGACCACAGTCGATCTCCTGGCTGTACTGTAGGTGCATTTGAACAATGAATAAATGTATTAAATGCCTAATATATGCCTTAAAATTGTATCTAACAGTTAACTCTAACATTAGTTAATATATCTATCTATATATATATATCTATATATATATATATATATATATACATATATATATATATATATATATATATATATATATATATATATATATATATATATATATATATATATATACATGTTACAAATAAATAGATATTCACTACAGCACTAGCATTTCTCACTGGGAAAACCATCCCAGCAGTCCAACTATGTAAAATGTCAACATCAGCAGTCCTACAATACTATAATCCACAAAAATAACCCAACAAATTTGTAATAAAGTGAAAAATTCACATTACTGACTTATTCTGAATAAGCTACAAGAGGGTCTCACCCAAACAAATAACTGGTGCCAGAAATATGGCCTCATGCAAAATGCCAAAAAGTGCATCATCACCCCCTTTGAGGAGAGTGATGTCCCCACAAACTATCACATTAATAACAATGTTGTAAGCATGCAATAAGTCGTATGGTACTTGAGCACCCAGGTTGATAGAAACCTGACTTTTGATCACCACGTTGTCTCCGTTGTAAGGAAAGATTTTTACATGGCCCAATTCATTAGTAAGGGTATCTCATCCAGGGACACGGAGGTCATAACATCCCTGTATTTTATTGAGTGCAGTGCCCCTTTTGACATGTGCCTCAGAAAAACACCCTGCCAAAAGAAAGACTACAACCATTTCTGACAAAAAAGGTCAAAGGACTAAGTTCACTTAGTTATCTAAACAGACTAAAAAGCTTCTTGCTTTCCTCTGTCTCTCACTGGCCCCTATAAATTTCACCATTGGCTTGCTTTCCAGGCTAAGAAAGATCCTGCCTTAAGAGACTTCCTCTACCTCAGAAATACTGGTTATACTTAAAATGCTCACTACAAAGACCACAGCCTTCACTGCAACATAAACAAGCCACTTTTTATGGACAGGTTCTTGACACAAAAACCTTCAACTTCTGTAAAAAAAACTCTTGTCATTATCAAAAAGTGTAGTTCAGCAACATGATGGCTGGATGGATAACCATAAATGTAGTCCTTGGGTAAGTAGCATAGCCTTCATCAAACCAGATGGAAAATCCACATACTAACCTTTCCCAGCTGGATGGCTAAGATCTAATATTGGTTACTCAAGTCTAGATGCCCAAAAAGAGGGGCATGTTTAACTAAGAATTCCATTTGCAAAATTATATTCAGTATACATATTAAATCTCTCTCTTACACACACACACACACACACACACACACACACACACACACACACACACACACACACACACACACACACACACACACACACACACAAAAGCCCCTACTTGTAAAATAGGCAACCTCAGTAATCACATGACACCCACTCACTGAATGAAATTGTCTGGAAGTCAAAATATCTGAAAAAAAGTCATAATAGAGATGGATTCATCCATGTAATTTCCCACCACCAAAAGGACCATCAATAAATCAACAAACAACTGCTCGGCAAAAAGTAAATCAATAAGAAAACCATAAACTATAATGCTACATACTGGTGTAAACATATAACTTGTGTCAATCCCCAGGTTAATCCATACCAAAAGATTGTTTCAGAGCTTCAGCTATGTACAAACAGCTTTCTCCTAAAAACTTAACTCATTGATATTTGCTTTGCTGTAATTATAACTGTAAAAAAAATGTTTTTAAGTTTATTCTGTACCGCAATGATCCTCACTGTTACGAGATGTAATCTCCGCCATATTGTATGAGTACTACATCCATAATTTGCTGTCTCTCTCTCTCTCATGTATTATATTGTTTTTTGTTATTTTTGGAGCTTTTCTCACCGTGCCTCCGCTGAAAATGAACCTGTGCCCAGTCGGACTTTCCTGGTAAACAACTGTAAAATAAAATGAAATAAATAAAAATAAACTTCCCTCCAATCTAAAGCCATTTGACATTCAGACATTTTAATTTGTGCAGAAGTTACTCACAGACTGACAGTTTACTGAGCTGTAATGCTGACCTTCGCTTAAATTCCTAGACTTTGTCAATAGCTCAAAGTGTAGAGAGGATTATTTATTTATTCTTGGAAAACATCTTTAAAACTGTTAAATTGATTACACACCCAGAAACACATAAAAGTTATTGTGATTATGTAAACCACAGACTGCTGCAAGAAATCTAAGTTACATTAGCACTCTATGCTTATGTCCGAACAGATGAATTATACCTGTCAATTCCAAAAGAAGTAAAGTAGCTTAATAAGAAGGTTATTTGCAAGGTTGCATGGCAGTTTCTATTGGAAATAAGCAGAGATATTAAAAAGGCTCTGTTTTTCATAATTATGCCGAAAAGTCTTCAAAGGTAAATACAACTTCTGATTTAGTATGGAACCATACCTCTCAACCTTAGAGCAAGAAATCTGGACAAAGCAAAAAATAAAAGTGGGACACAGGCCCAAAAATAGTTATGCATCACAGACACCATTGAAACAATTGTAGCTGCAAACATTATACATCACTTATAATCTTTCTATCCCATTATTGTCAGTTAAACATTATATGGCTCATTCAGTCCTGCCTTCTTTTGCATCAAAGAAAACCATGCTTTGAAATGACAAATGCATTAAAAATACTACATAAAACACATTGCATCAACATCCTGCAACTTCCTACCTGCAAGCAACCACAGAGCTTTCACTGAAACTATGGCTGCTTGTTTCCTCAGAATGACAGCTCTCCCTAATTAAGTCTAATGGTACACAATCTACCAGTATCTGGACTACCTGAAATAAATTAAATTATGGCTTGTAAATTGAAAGTTGTTGTTGTGTTGTTGTTGTGTCTTTTGGCTTATCCGTTAGGGGTCGCAACAGCGGAACTCCGGTCCGTTAATGTTTGGTAGTGGATTTTTACGTGCCGAGTTACCAGCCCTGACGCACAACCTTCAACAAAGGCACGCCCATTCACACATGCCTCCACACAGAAGACGCTCTAGCTGAGAATCGAATGCAACAACGTCTTGCTGTGAGGTGACAATGCTACCGCAGCACCACTACCGCAGATCTGTAAATTGAAAGTACACTTTAATTAAACTATATTTCTAAGTCCACTTTCTATATTTTTTCAGTAACATCCCAATATCCATTTCCAGGTCACTTTACAAGACATTGGCAGTGGTAGACTTTGCATCCTTCAGAACCCCACAGGCCCACACTAATACATTGTCCATTAAATTTAAATATCCACCCACTGTAAATGGCAAGAAGCTAGGTCTTAAAAAATCTACTTCTGGCATGCGTACCCAAGTATTAGGTTTTGAAACAAAGAAACATATTCTCCACAGTCCGTAAGTCTCTGTCTTTAATAATCATCTACTGTTGCAGCACTCCCAACACATAAGCACACACACACACTAAAATCCCCAACATTTAAAAAATGACATTGTGCCAACTTGATTTGCCAGTATTGATGATCCGCCAAAGCTAAGCTTACTGTTGTCCAATCTACCACTGCTTAGAACCCACCAATGAAAAAACAGTACTAGGTGCTTTTTTGTTAGTCTGAAAAAAACAATACAACTTTATATGCTACAGTCCCACATAGTAAGTCCACTACTGACCCATTAACCCTAGGCTGCTATCTCATTCTTACTCCCTGGAACTGCATTACCTTGGATGACTACTTTTATTTTCCTAAGCAAAAGACACAAATTGGAAGATGAGGCAAAAATCCAGACATTCTTTGAAAATCCATACAGTTAAGAGGTATGAGTTCATGTTCAATACAACACTCTCCCTGTCAGGAAAGCCGCAATTTAATGAAAGTGTACTCTTAATGTATGATATATTTGTGAGCTAACTTGTTTGTGTTCAGTAGGTAGAATGATCATTGTTAGCATCTTTGTGCATGCGTCTCTCTCTCTCTCTCTCTCTCTCTCATGCACACATATACACACATACACACACTCTTCTTCTACTTTCACGCACACAATTCTGCTTTAATGCATGCACTCACTCACTCCGGACTTACCTAGTAACACAGGTAATTGCTGTCCCTTTCAAAGGGAACAGCGGCAAATCCATACATGAGTCCCTCTTCAGCGAGAAGACACACACACTGATTGTTTGGCGCAAAAAAATGGCGTAAACACACTGACCCTTTTTTGGCTCAAAAACAAAACTAGAAGATGCTTTGGCGCATGCGCACACCGACATTAGCGTTACAGGTCATGGGAGCGAAAAACACAAAACAAAAAAAGTGTTTTGGGGCATGCATACATCGATGTTGCAGTTAGAGGTTGAGGGCCGCATGGAAGAGCTCTGAGGGCCGCAGGTTGGACACGTGTATCCTAGACTTTCTAGCCTTTCTTTTCAAGGAAAGTGCTAATTACTCTACAGTCAAGGTGCATCTTGCTGCCATTTCTAACTTCCATTTTCCTAATGATTCAGCTTCTTTGGCTTCTTCTAAGTTACGTAAGGCTTTTCTGTTTGCTACGACCTCCAGTCAAGGACCATATGCCACCTTGAATCTTCCTATGATTTTACAAGCTTTGGTCCATCCTCTCTTTGAAACTTCAGCTACCGTAGATCTAAAATTCCTTTCCTGGAAAACTCTCTTCCTAGTAGCTGTTATCTCGGCCAGGAGAGTGTCTGAGCTGCAAGCTCTTTCCGCTAAGTTTCCATACTCGTTTTTTCATAAAGACAGTTACCTTACATGCAAATCCTTCCTTTTTACCAAAGGTGGCTAAAGAGACAATCATTAACCAGTCCATTAATCTTCCAGTCTTCTTTCCTCAGTAGAAGAACAAAGGAAAATGCACTTTACACTTGAGTGATGTGCATAGACAACTTAGTTTGTACATCTATAGAACTAAGTCCTTCAGGAAGTGTGATCAGTTGTTTCTTTTTTGAATGCCAAGAAAGGTAAGGCAGTGATCAAAGTTTCTTGAGCCAGATGGTTGTAAGATTGCATCACGTTTATCTATTCTTCCAAAGGTGTCCCTTTACCAGGTCTAGTAAGGGCGCATTCTACAAGGTCCATGGCCATGCTTCAAGCTTTTTGGTCCAGAGTTTCGATTGAGGATATTTTTGCTGCTGCTACTTGGTCAGACCCTCATACCTTCGTCAACCATTACAAATTGGATTTGGTATCCAGAAGTAGAAGTGCGTTTGGTTCTGCTATACTCCGGAATATCCTTCTTAATGGCCACCCGGGATTATGGTAGCTGGGGCCTCTGTCCCTCAGGTTAATGGAATGAGTTGGACAACATCAGGTAAAGAAGTTATGTTCTTACTATAATGTTCTGTCAAAGCTCATTCTACAAGGGCTATGGCTACTTCGAGCATTCATTCTTCTAAGCTTGCTGCCAGTGATTTTTGTGCTGCTGGGCATGGTCATCCCTTTCCCCGCACACTTCCCCACTACCTGGCTGATGGAGCATGTAGCATCATTGAGCTTCATTTGGTTCCACAGTGCTCACAGTTTTTCAGCCACAATTCAGGGGCTGAGGTGCTGGCTGTCCCATCAGTTTAGAATAGAATGTAGATAGATCAGATCACATAACATCTTTTAGTTATGTTTTAATAATAACTATGTTTGTTTGGGATCCATCTCCAATTAACAACCTACCCTCCTTGCTGAGATGGATCCAAAACATCTAAAGTTAGTTATGGTACATACAACAGTTTGTGTTGTCCAACTTCATTCCATTAACCTTCCCACCCCCCTTTCCACTATCCAAGTAATCCAAGTATTCAGGAAGCCTAGTAGAAGATTTTTTAGGAATTATTTTCCTTGGTTGAGTTCCTGATGTACTTTCCTATTGCTGGGAGATACATTTATATAGTAAATTTCCTTTCTCTTGTATTATAGCTACATTTGGTTAGCAATGCCTTTTTTTCTGGTGAGTAAGTGTGATCTGAGGTAGCTTGGGGGGAGCCGGACTTTGTGGTTAGGTAGGAAGAGCTCAAGTTTGGATTCTCAAGCTGTGAGAAGGCAGCTGAGTCCCCCAGGTTAATGGAATGAAGTTAGACAACACAGACGGAATGTTGGTAAGAACATAACTTATTTTTTTTAAATAGCTTTGACTCCTCCTTTTTTAGAATACTTGGTGTGCTCTATAGTTGTGAGGTAGTTTAGGATATTTGCAGGTTCATGGTTAGATTCAGGTTAGGTGTGAAGTGTCTTTGTTTTTTTATTTTTAGATAGTTTTTAGGTATTATGTCTTTTTAGTTAAAATAGAAGTATGACATTTCTATTAGAATTAGACTTGTGTATATTTGACAAAATTTGCTATTACTGTGTATGTACTACATTTTCTGATGTCATACAAACCTCAGGGGTTTGTAAAGTGCCCGGCTTGTGGACACAGAATCCCTCCTCAAGAAACGCACTCTTTGTGTGTGTATTGTTTAGATAATGTCCACCGTCTGGCTGACTTTGACACTTGTGCAACTTACACATCTAGGGACTTTCAAGGCAGAAAAGAAAAGCTTACTTTAAAAGGATTGCTTTCCCTCATACAGGGTCTTCATCTTCTGTTTCTATAGCTATGTCTTCTGAATCTAGGCCAGCTTCAGCTTCCCCTAGCACTAACACAGAAAAAAAGGAAAGAGACAAGTCTAAAGAAAACACAGAGAAAATAAGAAGTCTACAGAAAAAAAGATATGAGGAGAAAAAATAGGAGGAAATGAGATCTGAAGAATCGAAAAAAGGTCCCATGAGCCAACTGATCCTTCAGATCTCTTACCTAAAACACAGAGGCAGTTGGATCCATCAGCTTCTCTAGTCCGAATGCCCTTTCCTCATGCTAGATTTTCAGTGAGCCCTCAGCTCCATTTGCCTATTTTGCAGAAGAAATGTCTTTCCAGGCCCTCATTGACAGCTTCATTGTCAAGGACGATCTGATCCACCAGATGTCTTACTGAAATGGATGTCATCCATATGGTGAAGAAATTCTTAAGGACATAGATCCAACTGGGAGTCCACTTGGTGCCGTCCCTGAAGTGAGTGCTAGGTACAGGCCCATTGACCCCATTACCTTTTTCTCAAATACTGGCTCACCTTTTTGATCTGGTTCCCATGAGTCCAAACCCTTCCAGCACACTTTTGTCAAATCAAACAATACAGGGAACATTGGCATAAGCTGCATCCCTTACTCTCACACCCCCTATTCTGTTGGACTGAGATAAGTCTCGAAGCCAAAGCATTGGTGTTGGTTCCTGGTGGTGGAATCAACTGCAAGGTTTTCAGAGCAGTTTCTTCCTCTCGAGGCCTCTGCATGTAGTAACACGGGTCTGACATCATCTTCGAAACTGACATCAGTTGGACTGGGAAGAGTACCAGAGCCTTTCAGTAGAGGGAACGTTTCCGCAGTTTGGCTCCAGTTTTTGAAGGCTGTTGAAAGGGAGTTGGCTAGACCAAGAAGGCAGGTGTGGACCGCAAGTTCAGATCAGCTTGACTCCCATTAGATTCTGTGACTTACTCCTCTCACTCTGATTGAAAGGGACCGTCGGTGCCTATAGGTTTCAAGTGTACTCTGCATTAGTGTTCCCAGTCTTTTTCTGACCTGTCTTCAGAAACCCCCCAGAGACAAGTTCTCCTACGAAACAGATGTGCAAACAGAAGCACTTGGACTCCTCTCATGAGTCTGTCCCTGAAGACACATATGTAGATGAAGGTGAAGGTTCCCTTGGGTCCTCCCTGGAAGACATCACTTTTGGAGAAATAGTAGAATTGATGAAGCAGAAGGGGGGGGGGTTGGTCTGCCAAAACACCTTATCCAGATGAATCCATGTTCCTCAAAGCTTTTCAAAGTGGCTCATATGCATCCTGGGTGGTTCCCTCTTCAGATCAGATGCCCTTACAGATCTCCTGGCACAGAGGGTATGGAAGGACCTTGACATGTTAGAATCAATTCTCCAAAAGCCAGACAGAATTTTAGTGGATCCAAAGGAAAAGAAACACTGAACAGAAGGACCTCCAGTTGATGCCATGGAAGTAGCAGCAGCCATGAAAGAGAAACTGTCCGAGGAGTTCTGTTCATGCTTTTCATAGACTTTTATGCTTCAGCGACTTTTGTACTCTGTGCTGAATTACCTTGCAGATATGACACTCTTTCAGAGGGACGTGACCATGGAGATTTCCAAGTCCCTGTTGGGTAACTTGCCACTGAATGTTTGAAAAACATTGCACACCCAATTATCTACCTTACAATCCACCTTTAATGTAGCCATGTGCCTGCTTTCAAACGCAGCACATGGTACAGCAAGAGCAGCTGGCACAGGCATCACCATACATCGCCATTACTGGATGCAGCTGTGTGACTTTGCAGGAAGCTTCGAGGTGTAATTTATTGATATCTCTTTTAATGACTCCACCCTTTTTGAACCAAAAGTTGAAGAAATGCTTAATAGGTGTGAGCAGGACAATAAGACCCTGTCTGTCGTGGTAATCTGTTTCTCCACCCCTCAGAGGTCCAATTCCAGGAAACAAAGGGTTGATAAAAAAATGTGTTTCAGAAAATAACTAGGTTTTCACCAGGATGCCCATGGAGATAGTCCCCACACACACACACACACACACACACACGGGCAGAGATGGACCACAATAATCAGGGCTTTCATTGTCCTTTCGCTGGCGAACCCTATCAGTGCTCCTGAAGGGTTACCTGACTGCAGCACTCTGGAGGCATTCGGGGGGGCACTTAACCTTATAACCACAAGCCTTGCAAAATATTACATTGGATTCTTGGGTGCTAAGGGTAATCACCAGAGGCTACACCATCCCCTTTTTTTACCTACAGAAGAGAGATTAAAGATTCTTGGTGTCCACCAAGACAGTTGGAATCTGCAGCAACAAAATTTTCAAAGTTGCTAGAAAAAATGGTCATCCAATAGGCCCCCTAGACCAGTTAGGTTCCGGAGTTACTACAGGATGTCCTTTCATATCACTGTTGCAGTGTCCTTTACAGTAGGAATTCCCCTGCCAAGAGAAGCCTGACGTCCGGCCAGAATACCAAAGCCTTTTGGTTGTAGGGTATACCATATGTCACATATATGTTTCCCATGCACGGCGTAGGACATAAAGGTGACATCCGGATGTACCATCCTCAGAACTGCTTTGCTTCCAGTCTGAGTGTCATCTTTGATTGTTGGTTTGAGCACTCATTAAACTGCTGGTTTATACCACTTTCAGGTAAGTGCCCTGTTGGGGTTTTTGATTTTATTATCTGCATTTGTCTTGCTTCTGGTTGTTGGGTTTCATGTCATCCAGAAAGGGGAAATGCTAGTGCAGGAGACAGATTCCCCATAAAGATCATTACGAGCAGTGTTTGTTGTTTTTATGTGCTTCCCACGGCCATACGTCTTGTGAGATTTGTTAGTCGTTTGTTCTTAAGACATTGTGGCGTTGGCTTTCTTCCCTTGCGATTTACCTTGAGAACCAACAACTTAAGTTATTGGCTAACAATACTAAAAAAGGATCTTCCTAGCCCCAGGGCCACCTGTCTATGAAGAAAAGTACAAAGTCCGTTCTGATTCTTCGGCTGTATCACCAATGTGATATGAGGTAGTGCCATCTGTGCCAGTGAGAGTCGGTCAGTGCATGTGTAAAATATGTGTCAGAACTGAATATGATTTTTATTATACTGCCTCTCCTCCTGGCTGCTGTGTACTTCTGGCCCAGTGGATCTGCTTCTTCTCATTCTTGTAACCTCCTACCCTGCTGTAAGACTTGTGTATCGACCTGCCTGCCATTCAAGGACCACAACCATCTCAACTACATCCTAAAGGAAGTTGCTGTCCTTTACTCAAACTCCCCTCCATCCAAAGAATCTGAGAAAGTATGTTTGACCTCTCATCTAGGCTGTGAAGTTGAATTATTTTTTTATTAAAAATACATAAAACATATTTTTTGATTAATATTTTTGTACTAAATCTCCCACCTGAGCGTAGTACCCAGAAGCCATACCCCCTGTCTAGCCTATAGGAATTTTGCTCCCTTCTTAATTCGGATTTACCAGCTGTGCCCTCTGTTTTCTGCTTTACCCTAATAGCTTAATTGTAATTCTTTCATTTGTCCACTAGGTGGCTCCCTTAACTAGGCTTCTATAGGCTTCCAAATACTATTTACCTTTATTTCTTTTGGAATATTACTTGACCACTCTGTAATCCTTTTTATTTTTCCTGTATTGCATCTGTAAGCTATCAGGACCCTTTTTCATTTCCTTAATTTCCTTACTGCAGTCCTTCATCCTTGTTACTGAATACTTTTACTAGCACTCCCCTCTTACCTGGTACTACTAATAATTTAGCAGTACTCTGAATGGTTCTCTGATTGTTTCTGTGAGGTCTTCTTTCAGTTGCTCAAGCCCGCTCTGTTCTCCCTGCGGGCTCACTCCTATCCCCTGACCTACCCCCAAATTCCACCCACCCCCAGTGCACGTAGCTTTATACTTCTTAAGCCATGCCCCCATTCTACATCACCCAATTAGCCCACTCCATCTCATTAAAAACTTCCCCAATTCCTCCTTATCACATGTTGCTACCCACTACCTAATCTTCCTCTTAACAACTCCACCCTTTAACCTCCTTTCTATTAACACATATCTCCCAGCTTCTACCATCCAAATTCTCCCAGCCATGGCCATCATAGGCAGGCTAGGACTCTCCAACATGCTCCTCTTTCTCTTAATCCTTATCCCGCTAGTTATATCATATTTCCTTACTAGCTATGAATATCTAAGCTGTACTAGATTTCATCACCCCTAAAAACAAACAATTCCACATACTCTTCTACCTCCACAAACCCATAGTAATATAACATCCTCATCATCCTACCCTCTACCACAATTTCATAGACTAGCCCATATTAAGTATCACCAAACTAGAAAATCTATCCCCATTTTCTGTAAACTTTTGAAACCCTCACATAGTCCTCTACAGCATCTACTACACAGTGATATTCAACCAAACCCAGGTCCAAACAACTCCATCTCTGATCCCCATTCATCCCATCCCATCACTTCTCATACCCTCACTAGCACCCAAATCTCTCTTCTCATAGGTCACCTCAATATACATAGCCTGAATAATAATAAAATTACCCAACTCCATGCCCTTCTAGACTTACACTCCTTTGACATACTATGTCTAACAGAAAACTGGCTCAAACCAGTAACTATGGACAATGATATAATCCCACCAGGTTACAACATCCTGCGATTTGACCGTCTAAATAAAACGGGTGGTGGGGTAGCAATACTGTATAAATCTGAACTCCAGGTCATACCACTAGATTTACAACCTCCCTCACCCCGTAATGCTTAAATATTAATCTCTAAGCTCCAGAGTAACGCTAATAAATCATTATACATAATTTGCTCCTATATATCCCTCCAGGCAATAACATTAATACTCTTGAAAATTTCCGTAGTTGGCTCTCCACATCCTTCCCACAAGAAACCATACTTCTTGTATACTTTAACATAGACTGGAACTGTTGTACCTCTGTCAAACCAACTACTCACATAAACCTTTATGGCTTCAATCAAACAATCATCTCCCCTACCAGAACCCATAAACCTAGCAATAAGCAAGCCACCTTAGACTGGATATTAGTTAACAGCAACCCCCTCTTTTATAAAACAGGTATACTTCCTGATGATATTAGTGGCCATTCCCTTACCCTTATAACTAGACAAAAGACCCTTATATCCAACCAAACAATCTTTAGAACTACCCAGAACAAAAAAACTTTAAACCAGCTAGCTTCCAAGCAGAGATCAAAGCTTACAATTGGTCACCCCTAAAATACCTACCTCTTGATGAAGCAGTCCCTTACTTTAACACTAAATTCTTACAAATCCTAGAACACCATGCCCCCTCTCGCATGGTCAGAACTAGGAACAAACCTGTACCTTGGCTCACAAAAAAAACAAGGCAAAAAATGCTTCAGAGAAATAGAATCTGGTCCAAATGGAGAAATACTAAAAACCCAACTGATCATGAAACCTTTAGACAGCTGAGAAATGCTACAAAAAAAATTAATACTCCACAATAAAAAAAACTATTACCTGAAACTCCAGCAAGCCCAACATCAAAACCCACAAAACTTCTGTACAGGTATAAATAGCCTACTCCACCCAGGGCACTCCAAAACTCCTACCCCATCTAATTTGACTCAGAATTCTCCCAGCCAAATTGCCAATACTTTTAACATTTTTTTTTTCTGAAACAGTCCAATCCTTAGCAAATACCTTATCTCCTGCCAGCATCTGTAATACATGCTCTCTAACCAATATACCTCCTGCCTTACAACTGCAGCCAGTTCCAACAGCTCTCATCCATACCCTTCTTCATAAACTAAAACCATGTACACCTTCAGCTGACCTCCTTCCAGCTGAAGTTCTGCAAATTGCAGCTGGTGTACTTGCTTACCTTATCTCTATATTAATAAATAGAACCATTACAGAAGGTTCTATCCCATCTCTCTGGAAAGTCTCACATATTATCCCATTACATAAGGGAGGTAACTCAACTGAACTCTCTTAACTTCTGTCCCATAGCTCTACTTTCTCCTTTAGCAAAAATCATGGAAAGATGCATTCATCAGCAACTACTTGATCATCTCCTACAAAGTAATATATTAGCTGTTTTCCAGCATGGCTTCAGGCCATTTCATAGTACCACAACCACACTCCTATCCTTTTCAGACTGTATTAATAAAAATTGTAATAACAACGTGCTCTCCTCAGCTCACTTTTTAGACCTCTCCAAAGCCTCTGACATGTTAGATACACTTAAATCACTTTCAGTAGATACTCAGACAATCAAATGGTTTAAGTCCTATCTAGAAAACAGACAACAAGCAGTCCTCTGGGACAATAACCTATCAACCCAGCTCCCTATCTCTCTAGGAGTCCCACAAGGCTCTATTCTGGGACCCCTCCTCTTTTCCATTTTCATTAATGATCTGAAAACATCCCTTCCTCAAACCACCTGCATACAATATGCCGATGACTCTACATTAATATGTGCTGCAGCATCTCATGCTGAACTGCAGTCTAGCACCCAAAAAGCATTTACCTTAGTTGAAAACTGGTTCTATAAATGCTGTCTCCTCCTAAACCCTAAAAAAAACAAAACTCCTACTATTCACCCCACCCTAAAGTCTCCCCCATCAATTTCTCAGTGGCATCAAATAATGGCACTGTAATAGTACTTGATACAACAACTAACCTTTTAGGCGTAACAATCAATCACAATCTTAGTTTTGACTCTCACATAAACTTAACCATTAAATCAGTTAATAGAAAACATGGTTTCCTTTATAGGCTAAAACCCTTCCTTACATCTTCTGCCAGGACTACTATCGCCCAAACACACCTAATTTCCACCCTTCTCTATGCCGCACCAATTTACACTAACCTATCCAAAAATAATCTAAATAAGCTGGCCACCTCTTATAATAACATTGCCAGATTTGCTACTGGTCCCCCATTCCGGACCCACCATTGCCAAAATCTGAAAAAGTTAGGATGGTTGGAACTGCAGAACCAACTTCTTCTTCAACAACTAACTATAACTCATAAGATCTTGTATCATCCTACAAATACTCCCATGCTCTCTAGCCTTATTAGCCCATATAAAAATCTGACAACCCTACGCTCAGCTAATAAGTTACTAGTAGCCACCCTTAAATCTAACAACAAATCTGGAGACCGTCTATTTGCTAATACCATTTGAAACTCTTGGAACAAGCTTCCTTATAAACTAACATCCCTGATATCCACACCACTTTTCAAGAAGCAACTAAGAACCTTCCTAACTTCACAATGGCTATGCCCATATACAAATCCTGACTGATATTTCCTCCACTTAACCACCACCTTCACATGACCTTAACATTCATCTCTGATGCAAAAAAATATATATATTGTTCTAATATGATCAACTTATACATGTATATATGTTTATTTCTTTCTAATTTTGTCTAAGCATCACATGTAAATCCTGGTATATGTAACCTATATGTACTTGCATATTCATGTCATTTTGTTTCCTCTTAGGTTATATAAATCTACTTAAAGGGATTTCTATGTTTAAAATTAATTTTTAAATATTATCCTCTTATGTCTTATACTTACTGATTTGTGTCAATTTATATAATGCTGTAGTGGAGCTTTTCTCCCGGGGCCTCTACCGAAAATGGACATATATCCAGTTAGACTAGCCCGGTCAACAAATGTAAAATAAATGTCAGCATAGCTAGCTGGAGTTTTTTAAAGAATTTTGTCGTTTACCTATCACTGATTTGTACAAATGCTTGTGTTAAAAATGTATTTGTAAAGTTGTTTACATTAAAAATGCATCAACAGTGAGTCCTGCTGGAGAGAAAAATGTCAGATAGTATTATTATAACTAAGACTGAAGCCAGACTTAAACCGATGAATAAAAATACATATATTTAACAGAGAATTCTGGAAGGGAAGAGGTTAATCTCAGTCCAGCTAATTTTGAAAAATAGGTTGAAAACTAAATGGTTGGTTTAGGCCATAAATATTTTAATTTACAGGTCTGATTGCAGCCAGAGACAAAAATGTTTGGGGAAAACCAGGACTAAGAATCTTACTGTATTGTCCTTAAGGGTGGACTAAGTGCTACTGGAAGGGTGGAAGTTTCTGAAATTGTTTTATAGCTTTCAGATGCTGCAACAGATCTTAGCAAAGCTTAGAGTGTGTGTTGTACCAGAGTCAGGTGACCAGATGTGATGTCATTCTGTAGATATTAATAAGATGTATTCCGGAAATCCCGCAGCAGCACTTTGTTTTTTGGAACTTGTCAGGAAAGATCTTTCACACAACCACACACCTCATCTTGCCTTGCTGCAGTAAGCAACTCATCTTCTTGCCTTGCTGTAGTAAGTAACTTAACTAGGAAACAGTAAATGTTCTTCGTGTTTCACTGTTGCAGTTGTGACTTGTGGGTTATCCCTGCTGAGTAGCCCTTGGCCGGCCTGAATACCAGCAAAGGATTCCCCTTCTGCGTCAGCAGTTCTGGGATTGTGACTGACATAAGGTCATCGGGGCTATAAAGAGTCGCAGCCGACACCATTACATCAGCCTTTCTTGCCGTGGAGCTAGAAGCAGAAGCAAGTTTGTGAGTGCATTGGTCGGCTGTTGCCAGAGTGAGGGAAACCGTATAAAGGTAAGTACCCTGTTGGGGAACCTGTTCTTGCTTTTAACCGATCTCAGAGAAAGTAAATAATTGTCTCAGTTGTGGAAAGCAGATCCCACACCGAGACTTCCATTCTGTCTGCGTCACTTGTTTAGGCCCAGACCACGATGTCCCTAGTTGACGGTTCTGTGACCTGTTTAATGCTAGAACCATAAGAAGAAGAGCGGATGTTGTAGATAGGCATTTTAGCAAGTCTTTTTCTCGCTGCGAAATGGCGTCGGTCTGTCAACTGACTACTGACTTACCTAGGAAAAAGAAAGACAAGGAAAAGGATAGGCCTCAAAAAGTTAGGCCCTCTGAAGACTCCGGTCAAAAGTGTGGTGTTTTACAGCTGAGTGCTACAGCTGAACTCCTTGAGGGCCTTTGCAGCCTCTGACACCAGCCGAGGAATCGTCGCAGGCCTCTACAGAGACCCATTCGCAGTCCTGTACACTGCCGGATGCATCTCCCCCTGCCAGTATGTCAACTCTTTCTCATGCCTTCGGGTTCGGAGCTGCTTTGCAGGCACCAGCTTCCGATGAGACACCTCCAGTGACTGAAGCCAGACTTAAACCGATGACAACAGCACCGGTTAAACTAACCTTGTACAAGACTACTGACCCGTCCAGGCCCAAGCCTAAGACTACTGCCAAGAAGGTTCCTCCCCAAGGGCCCACCAACCTACGACAAGCCAGCCTGCCCCCCAGTCGCAGCAACTGCTCAGAACGGCAGAAGACTTGATTCTTATCAGGGGAAGCCAGCCCCAACCTCCCACTCCAGCCAAAAGAAAAAGGGACACCTTCTCCGATGTTCTCTCCAACTAGGAATCAGTGGAATCTGTTCTTGAGGAGTCAGACATGGAAGACCTACCCTTTACAGCATTTGAGGACTCTGATGCTGATGATCCCATTCTGTTTGCCCCCCCCACCCCCAGACCTTTCTTTTGGAGAAACCTTAAATTCCCCTCAAAGAACACTTTCAATGGGAGGCTCAAGATTACCCTGAGTCTAAGAAGAGACTGAGAGTGTTCCTTGATCTGCCTCAACATAACCCGCTGGCCATTCCTCTTATCCTGGATGTAGTAGAGGATGTCTTTCTGGAATCTGCCCTTTCACCAGACTATCTGCCCCCAGCACCCAGGAAGCCAGACAGAATATTACAGGGTGCAAGAAATCTACAAATATCTTTTTAAAAGCCCTACTCCATACCCTGAAGTCATTACTCAGGGCCCTAAGGGAGCTAGAGCTAGTTCTTCTAAGAATCCCATTCCAGCTGACAACGAAAGCCTAGCTTTAGCCAGAATGTGAAAAAGGTATACACCTCAGCCACTTTAGCTGTAAGAGCCTTGAATTGCCAATTCCATATGCTGAAATTCCAGGAAAATGTTCGTGATCTAATAAAATTAGAAGTTATGTACCTACCATAACGTTCCATGTTAGTTGTCTTCTCTCGCCTTCTTTCTTGCTGGATGGGTTCGGAGCCGATCCTCGGCTCCGACTCGGCACTTGCTAAGCTCGAGAGCTAATTTTACCAGCTCGAGGCAACCCTATATCCCATAATGCAAGGCGGAGATTACTCAGATCTCGTTTGGTAGCTAAAGAAATAGCAGTATTTTTTTTTTTTTTTTTTTTTTTTCAACTTAGGAGGAAGAAATAAAAAATACTAAATAACATCATAACCCTCTAGAAAGGATCCACATAATCTAGTGACACTAGGAGTTGAACAGCTAGAAAAAGGTAATAACCTCTTAATAGAAGATGTATAATCTTCTCGGTCTGACCAGGCTAGGGGGAAGGAGGGCTGGACGCAAGAAAGAAGGCAAGAGAAGACAACTAACATGGAACGTTATGGTAGGTACATAACTTCTAAATGTTAAGTTGTCAATCTCGCCTTCATTCTTGCTGGATGGGACCGTGTCCCTAGCACCTCTATCCTGGGTGGCTCAATGGAACAGACTCTTGAGAACGGTGGAACCAAAATTTGCTCTGTCTCTGGAGACCAAATCTAATTTGTAATGTGAGACAAAGGTATGAGGAGAGGCCCATGTGGCTGCTGCACAAATAGTGTCTATTGGAAGTCTAGCTTGAAAGGCTGTAGATGTAGCTAGAGCTCTGGTAGAATGGGCTTTTGGGTTAGAAACCAACTCTTTGCCTCTGAGCTGATAAATGTAAGTGATTACGAAGACAGCCACCTAGATAAAGTTACCTTAGAAACTGGAAGGCCTTTCCTGTTCTCTGCATAGGATAGAAAAAGTTGATCAGATTTCCTAAAAATTTTTGTCTTATCCAGATAATATCTCAGCTGACGGTGAACATCGAGATAATGTAACTTTTGTTCAGCTCTATCAGAATAATTCGGAAAAATACTGGAAGATCAATGGACTGATTTAGGTTAGTCTGAGATGCCACCTTTGGTAAGAAAGACGGATTAGTTCTTAGGGATACCCTATATTTGTGGAATATTAGATAGGAGGCGAACACAGAGAGCATGAAGCTCAGATACTCTCCTGGCAGATGTAATGGCAACTAGAAAAGTGTCTTCCAAGAAAGCAATTTCAAGGAACAGGCAGCTGCAGGTTCGAACGGGAAGAATCAAGGATGTTAAAACTAAATTTAGATCCCACTGTGGTGGGGGTCTCTAATAGGAGGTTTCAATAAAAGATACCTCAAAGGAATGCCTTGCAAAGTTTATGTGACATAATGTTGTGGTCCAAAAGCCTATATGAAAATTTGAAATGGCTGCCAGTTGAACTTTCACTGTGGAAGAAGAGGATCCTGAATTAAAAATGTCAGCTAGGAAGTCCAACTACGAATGAATTGGAGCAGTATAGGGGTCTATGTTCCTAGCTTTTGCCCAGAAAGAGAAGCGCCATTTACTAGTGTAGATCTTTCTGGTAGAAGATTTTAGGAAGCTACTATGATATCCCGTACAGGATTAGAAATCATAGGAAGCCTGGCTAAGGATGGAAGTGGAGCAACCAAGCAGTGAGGTTGAGAGAAGGTATGGATTGGTGCAGTTGACCCGACTGGTGGGTCAGAAGATCTGGAACCGGGTCCAGATGCCATGGCTGTACCAAGAGGTAATGATGTAGGAACGGAAACCAAATCTGTCGAGGCCAATAAGGGGCAATGAGAATCAACTTGGCTCTCAAGGCGGTTGCTTTCTGAATTAGCTGAGGTATCAGCGGAAAAGGAGGAAAAGCATAAAGAAGTCCCGGGGCCAATCTTGGGTTAGAGCGTCTCTGGGGGTGGCCTGGAAGGGGAAGAGAGAGAAGAAGTCTGGGCATTTGCTGTTTTGAGGTGTAGCGAAAGGGCGCAGCAAGGAAGGCCCCACTTCTGAAAAATCTCTTCCGTCACTGACTGTTTGAGAGACCACTCGTGAGGCATGAGAATAGCTCTGCTCAATCTGTCCGCTATGATGTTGGATTTCCGGGATGTGCATTGCTATCAGAAACCGGTGAGAGGAGATTGCCCATTGCCAAAGTCTGAGAGCCTCGACACAGTGGATAGGACTTGGTTCCGCCCTGTTTGTTTATGTACCACACTACGGACATATTGTCCGTTTGGACTGCAATAGTTCCCAGGGAAGAGAGTCGTTGAGGGCTTGCAACGTTAAAAGCACTGCTCTCATCTCCAGAACATTTATGTGCAGATGGTACTCGAAAGGTTGCCAAATGCCATGGACCATTCTGCCCTGATAATGCCCCCACCCGATCAGGAGGCATCCGATGTAACCGTGGCAAGCGGGGCAAGAGGAACAAATGGTCTGCCTTGATGGATTTGAGGGGACGATATCCACCAAGTCAGATGACTTTTGCAAGTTGGAGTTACTATGATCTCGCATGGGAAGTTGTTGAAAAGACCATTGGGTGAATAGCATCCATTGTAGCAGCCGCATGTAAGCGGCGAGGGAAGAAGTGTTATGGCGGCCATAAGACCCAGTACTTTCAGAGCAAATCTGGCCTGAATTTTGTTGCTGAATAGAATCACTTGGACGTGTCTTTGAATGTCCAAGATCCTTTGGTCTGTCAACCTTGCAGAAAGTTGTACGGTGTCCAAATTTGCGCCTATAAAAGTAATATATTGACAAGGCGACAAGGCAGATTTTTCGAAATTTATAGAAATTCCTAGCCCTCTGCAAGTGTGAATGGTGTAATTTCTGGCTTGGAGAAGCTGATGCCTGGTGGTGGCAGTGAGGAGCCAGTCGTCTAGATAAGGAGCCAGTCGTCTAGATATGGAAACACCTGGAATCCTTGACGTCTCAGGTGAGCCGTAACCACTGCCATGCATTTGGTGAACACTCTGGGGGCTGTAGTGAGTCCAAAGGGCAGGGCTCTGAACTGGAAGTGACTGGTCCCCAGCCGAAAGCGGAGAAATCTTCTGGAGCATCTGTGAATTTTTATGTGATAGTACGCATCCTGAAGATCTATCGAGCACATCCAATTGTCCTTGCCCAGAAAGGGCAGAATGGACTGAAGCATGACCATCCAGAATCTTGATTTCTTTACAAACTTGTTGAGTTTGCTCAGATCTAATATTGGTCTCCAGTCCCCTGTCTTTTTGGAACTAAAAGAACCTTGAGTAGATTCGGATCCTATTTGGTCCGCTGGGACTGGCTGGATGGCTCTTTTTACGCAGTTTTGATATTTCTAGTACTGCTAGTTCCCTTAGACCGGTGGAACGTCTGGAAGGGTTCCCTTTTGTTGAATTGGGGTTTGAATAAAGGGAATTTTGTAACCCTCGGATATAATTGACTGTACCCATTTGTCTTGAGAAAGAGAAAGCCAGGCTATTGGGTACAGCGATAATTTTCCCCGACTGCCTCCGGCGGACAATCTGGCAACATCTCAGGGATGCTGGAAGGGTTTGTCAGAAAGAGGCTCTCTGCTACCCTGATTCTCCGGACCCCGTCTGCCCCTAGGGTGTCGTGTATTATTGTTACCCCTCTGCCTCTGGGGTAAACTGACTTTCGTTCGCATCAGGCGTGACTCCTTGAGATTTGCGGAACCACATTTTCCCTCCCTTCTGTCCTTTGGGGTAAGGTCTAGAAGGGGTGGAGAAATGGACTCCTACGGCAGAAAGAGTCTTGTCATCTTGTTCGCATCTAGTCAAAGTGTCTTTCACTTGAGGACCGAACAAGGTCGAGCCATCAAAGGGAGTTTGTGAAAGAGCCTTGAAGGGGTCTGCAAAATTACAAAGCCGCATCCAGGACTGACGCCTTAAAGCCACTCCTGTGCCTGCAGCCCTACTCGCTCCATCGGCTGCATAAGAAATGGGCCGCATGGAGGAGTTAGCAATGGAGTTAAGGATTCCTAGCTGTGAGCTAATCTTATCCTGAGACCCAGCAGCTGACGGATCCTGTAAAACTTCTCCCAACTCTTTAAGAACATCTCTTTGAAGGCGGGTGAAGTGGCATAAGTAGTTTAGCGATCTCATGGCAAAAGTCGCTGAAGAAAAAATCCGCTTACCGTACCTGTCCATAGTCCTAGAATCCTTATTAGGAGGATGAACAGGTACTGAAGGATCAGCTAATTCCTTCTTGGTGGCAGCAGCCACCACCATGGCATCAACTGGGACACCTTTTGTTAAGTATTGTCTATCTTGTGGGGCTGTAATAAATTTTGAAGGTCTCCTGGGGGTGTAGGTTCCACCGAGTCCGGAGCCATCCACGCCTTCCGAGCCACTACTTCCATGAGAGGGTCGAAAGGCGGAGACACCCAGGAGGTGGAGGGTCGAGATCCGAACGCCTCCAGGTATACTGACTCGTCCTCGGAGGGATTAAGGGAGGGCCAGTTCCCCCTCTGTTTAAGGATTTCAAGGATGTCTGAAAATGAGACATCCTCAGAGGAGGACCTTGGGGACCCCTCCGACTCATCCAAGTCAGTATCTGATGTAGTAGACTCAGGGGAGTCTAAATGTTTCCTCTTACATGTCCTCTTACGGGGGGGGTTCTCCTGACGGATCAGGAGAAGCCTCAGAAGAGGAAGATATTCCCAATGGGGAAACCTGAGGCGTTGGATCTCTGGGTCCGGGAGCAAGAGAGTGGGAAGAGACATCAGCAGGCACTGTAGTGGGAGGAGCTGATGGAACTGTCCGTTGACTAAGCCCAGGGGCTAGTACACTCCTCATCACCTCGAAGGCTCCCCCATCAGAGAGTCCAGAAGGTTCCCGCTCCGAAGAGATAGGAACCCCAGGCCTCACCGAGAGGGAAGGCTCCGAGGCAGATGTCGGGGCCGAGCTCACCAACGCCGAAGCTCCGAGAGGGAGAATGGGGTCGGACAAGGGTCCAATGCCACTCGTCCCCTCGGAGCAGACGAGAGAGACTAGACGCCCGGATCCCTCCAATGAAGGTCTCAAGGAGGAAATCGGAGCCGAGGACGACGGAGCCGAAAGGGGTGGTATCGGCTCCGAAGTCACAACGGTACCGGTTCCGAGGAGCTCCGGCTCCGAGCTCTGTAAAAGAGTCGAAGGAGGAATGTTCGGTGGATGTGATATAGCTACCGTCTGTTGAGATGGGCTATGGAGTATTTGGGCCAATGCCTAGACTTTAACAGTCTACTCACCACTCTCTCAAGGTCGTGATCAGATAGCTTGGATGACCGAGAAGATCGGCTCCAATGGCTCCGCTCCGAGAGCAAGGGTGATCTCAGAGCCAAATGAATAGATCCCACAGAAGGGGATCGAGATCTCTTTTTCGAGATCAATGGAGCCATCGGAGCCGAAGATACGTCGGCTCCAACCGGAGCCAACACTGAGTGTCTAGACTTGACAGTATCGGCGCCGGATAGAGCCGATACTGATACTGGTATAGAAAGATCGGCTCCAGCCGGAGCCGATCTCGAACCTGGTGAGGAAGAACCTGAAGCCGACGGCTTGGAAGCCTGAGCCGAAGGCTTAACAGGTTTCGAGGGTTTCCCCGGCGCCGACTTAGTCGGGGAGCTCTCAGGTTTTAATAAGCCCCTTAAAATGAGCTTATTTTTTCGTTCCTGCAGGACTCTTGGGCTGAAAGCATGACAGATAACACAAGAGTCCTGCAGGTCTGTCCCAGGCAATAAACACAAGAAGTGTGACCGTCTGTCAGAGACATCTTCTGACAGCACGAGTCACACTTCTTGAAGCCTGAGACCTTAGTGTCCCTCGACATAACTGTGTCGATGAAACACTGGAAACACACTCGCACACAAAACACACTCAGTCCAACAATTTAATTAAATTAAATTAAACTAACAGGGATAACAGACAGTCACACACAAAAAATTCCCTGACAGGAAAAAATTTAGGGAGGGGAAGGCCTAAGGCCTAACTAGGGGGAAGGGAATATTTACTTAAAAGAAGGGAACACTGACAGGAATAGGGTTAACGTGAGTCGGTAATTAACAAAAAATAATATTTATATGTAAAAAGTTAAAGGGGGTAGACAAAAGTCTCTGAAAAGTTCACTTACCTAGAGCTGGTAAAAGAAGGCACCTCGTTAGCGAAGCGGCAAACGAGATCTGAGTAATCTCCGCCTTGCATCATGGGATATAGGGTTGCCTCGAGCTGGTAAAATTAGCTCTCGAGCTTAGCAAGTGCCGAGTCGGAGCCGAGGATCGGCTCCGAACCCATCCAGCAAGAATGAAGGCGAGATTGACAACTTAACATCATAAGTTAATTTCCATTCCTGACAATACTACTATGAGAGAATTAACTTCACCTCATATAGCCCAGCTCTCAGGTAGCCGAACACTCCTTGCATTGTGGCTTTGATGCCTTGGAAGCTTCTACCAGGGCTGCAGTTACAGGCTCAGTGATCAGAAGATATGCCTGGTTAAGGGAGCGACCTTTACTTGACCAGGTTAAATCCAAATTGTTAGACGCCCCTTTGGATAAGGACCAGTTGTTTGGATCTAAAGCGGAAGAAGTCATTAAGAAAATGGAGGACAAAGCAAGTCCATGCAAGCTGTCAAGGACTTCTTACAGGTGTAGCCTCTCAGGTTCAGCAGAAGTTTCCCCACAAAGGACTGGTCCTTTCCTTCACAGACAAACCAGTCCAGAGGAAGGGATGCAGAGACAAAACCCCTAGGCACCAGTCCCACAGCCAACAAAAAAACAGACAGTGATCCACGCCTGCCCCTAAACAAGGGAGTTCTAAGCCCACTTCCTTTTCCAAGGACTCTCAGTGACTCTCTCCCCTCTGCCCCTCAGGTCACCAGACAAACTAGGAGGAAGACTTTCCCTCTTCCTAGCAAACTGTCAGGCCATCACTTCAGATCTGTGGGTCCTGAAAATTATTACCAGCGGGAACAGATTCTATTTCAAAGAAAAGCCAAAAAGGTGGGGTTGACCAGACATCCCTGCAAGTAAGAGGTCAGAAACTATTTGTCAGATCAGAAAGCTTTGTGCCCAGGGTGCTGTAGAACCAGTGCCAAAGGAACAGGCAGGAAAAGGATTTTATTCAAGATTGTTCCTGGTTCCCAGAAAAGAGGGCACATGGTGTCCTGTTCTAGACCTATCCACCTTGAATCTGTCCCTCCTGTTTCCAGAATTCAAGATGCTAACACTGCAAAAACTACTACCTATGCTGCTACCTCAAGCTTGGTTAGTGACCCTAAATCTGAAGGATGCCTACCTGCATATTCCTGTCAGACAGTCATGCAGGCATTACCTAAGATTCAGAGCAGGGTCCCAACACTTTCAGTTCTCTGCTTTGCTCTTTAGTTTATCCACTGTTCCCAGCGTTTTTACCAAGTGCCTGGCTCCAGTCATTGCATTTTGCAGGCAGAAGAGCATTCACATTATCCCTATCTCGACAACTGCCTCATCCAGATGGAAACCAAGGAGAAGCTCCTGCAGGACCTCTCCTATGTGCAGACCCTACTAACCTCACTGGGATTCACCATCAACACGGAAAAGTCCCAACTACAGCCCACACAAAGATTAACCTTCCTGGGCACCCTTCTGGACACCAGCACAAATGGCCTTCCTCCCCCCCAGAGAAGCAGGCCTTCCTACAGTCTAACTTCACCCAGCTGGCTCACAAGACCCATCTCACTGCCAGAAAAATCCTGCAAGCCCTGGGCCTCCTGCATCCTGCTGGTACCCCTTGCCAGGCTGCACATGAGAAAATTGCAGTGGCATCTAAGGAGCCTTTGGTACCAACACTCAGTCACTGGTGTGTGTATGTTCAACAGTGAATAAAAGATTGAAATTAATTCTGTTGTAAATTGCTGAAAGATGAAGTATAGAATAAAAAGTTTGCTTGAATGTAGGTATAAAGTTTGGTAATGTAAAATGGGCATCCATACTATATGTATGACAGACAGGCTTCTGTTCTTCACAACATCAGAAAAAAGCCTAAAAAGCAATTCTGGAAAGCAAGTATTACATGCTTTTCTTATGTCTGCAGAACAGTTTAATAAGGACATATTTTCTCAATATCAGCACCAGAACAGTTTGACGTATTCTTACAGATGTTTCCTTACAGACTTCTGTCAATGGACATGTTTTTATAAAATCAGTAGTACGTGTTTTCCTCAAGATATTTTCTTAAAGACATGTTTGTCACTATATTAAAAAAAGCTTGATGTAATTCCTCACAGATAAATGGGCATGGCATTTTATAGAATCAACAGAAAATTCTAAAAGGCAAATTCTCACATCAGCAGAAGTGCTTAATGGTTTCACAAAAGAACAATAAAAGTCTAAAAAAACAGACATCACGTGATTTCCCATAAAAGCCCAAAAAAGATTCCAAAAGAGAAAAACAGGATCTGAAGTGCGTGACTAAAAGGGTATATAAGACTTTATACTAAACTGTGTTTGAGGTATTTGGTAGGAACTTAGATTCCGAGGTAACTGGAGAATGGAAAGCCATAAAGCCATCGTCCATATCAGTTGTGAAAGAAAAACTTTGAACAAAAATTTGTAAACTACAGTCGTACATCTTTGTTATAAAAATAAGTTATTTATTAGTAACTGTACTTACAGTGAAATAGTGTGCAATTTGGTGCTTTAAACAGACTACAGATGCAGTCATGCAAAGCTCTGTGTCTCTGATTTAGCAGTAAACAGCCAGCAAGACTTTGTGTCTTAAGACTTTGGTTCCAGTCTAGTCCAGCAAGTCCATTGCGTCAAGTACAACACAGCACACCAGCAGCACCTTCAGAGAAATTAAAGTTTTCAATGGTGACCCTAACCTGTATCCGAACACAGGGGGAGTGATGTGATATCTTGTATAAGGTCACACCAGTAAAAGCACACTAGCCAACTTTTATGTTGAGTACTTCAGTTTTCTGCAGTTTCTATAGTTTGCAAAAGTACAGTTTCTCATACATCTGAATCCAGAGTGAGACTGCAGTGCAGGAAAGTGAGCAGTGCCATAAATTCTCCAAGAAAGGTAAAGGAGAACAGTACAAGACTGAAACTGCCAGTTTTGTTTTACCAACTTCACGAGTGACTAAAGAGACTTTTCAACCATCTACAGTAAATTAGCTTGGCTATCTGCCTCTCTTGACTGGTAAGAAACTTTTTCTGTGTTACATACAGTATGGATACCATTAGAGGTAATAATAATAGAATACAGTGTTGGGATAGACAGCATATTAGCAAATGTAAAACCTTATAAGAGCAAGTTGATAGTAAGGCATTATGCAAATGGATTACCATATTTGAATGGTATCTCAAAGAAAACCATATGTGATATGACAAATGTTTATTGTGTAAATCATTATGAAACTGCTTTCTGTGTACAATGTCATAAAAATACAGTACATGCCATTGTTCAAAGGTTAGCCAGTACAAACCAATCATTTAATGGTAAAGAACCAAAAAAAGTTAATATGCTTAAATTATGTTCAGATGTTAGACAGTTATGTCCTGTCACCACTTGTGAAAGGTTTATTTCAGAGTTACAACAGCAGTCAAATCAGTTACTGACAGAACCTCTAGTACATTTTGTTACAGAAGAATGTAATAAACTTCAAAAAGACAGACACAATATGTTCAGGAAGGTTAGACAAGTTATACATTTTTTCAAAAGTGCACAGAAGCATTAGATTCAGCAGAACATGTTACTGAGAAATATCAGGCAAACTGTGCAGCATTACAGGAAACTCTTGAGCAGCAGTTAAACGATACAGAAAATAAATTAGCTTCCTGCATACAACAGCTGAGCTTAAGAAAACATTCCAAAAGAGCAGGAAACTACAGCTGATCAGTACAAAAAAAACATATTTTACATTATGTTTATGTTTTGAAAATGGTTAAGCATACATGGCAGGATCTGATGTATGGACAAATCATTCTCAAATATTTTAAAACTTTCATTTAGTTAAATCAAGACTTTTATCAGTACTACAGTAAAGTGGAGCGTATGACTGCCATTCTCATGGCATAGTCAAAAGGTAAACAAAACAGTTCTAGTGCATAACAGTAAAAAATCTGAAGTCACAAGATTTACATGCATGTATTTTCTTTTCATCTAAAGTACATCTGTTTACAGTGCACAAGAGAAAAGGCAGACAACAGCAAATATAAATAATGAAATATAAACGTGTTAGTTAAGCCAATATATATTTTGCTGTTTACAATTGTTTTATAATTGTATAATAACACCACACCAAACAGTTAAAGTTCTGATAGATAATTTTAAAAAGAAATAAAATCCCAGATGGTATTAGTCAAGCAGTCCTGCAGTTAAATAAATACTGAAATCCAAGTCAAAAAATCTGTAAGCTAATTGTAAAATAATGTCTATTTATGTAGTATAAATGCATAGTTATGCAAATCACAATTACTTATTATCAAGCTGCAAGTGTATTAACAAAGGGTTGACTATGGTTTACAGAGTCTAAAATGTGAGCTCAGACCTTCCCAGGCTGGATGAATAGTTACAGAGAATGTTGGGCAAATAAGGTAAAAAACAAGACTGATTGCCAGACAAGTGGCTTGTGTTTTTCTAAAACGTTATTGTTGTTAAAACATTATTGTTAAGTGTTCGCCTGCAGCACTATTTGGTAATTGTAATAAAATGGCACAACTGTGCATGCATGTCACTGATAATCTGTTTGCAGGTAAATGTTAAAAGTAAAAAACGTCAGTTACATCAAATACAGCCAGCAAATGGGCCATAGTATACATACATAAATTATACAGGAGGGTATAAATACCTACTAGTAGTAGTAAACAGCAAAAGCTTTATTAAAAAATGATCAAATCAGACAAAGGTCCATAGTTTGTTAACCTAATAAAGCAAATTTATACCCAAAATGTTGGGCTGGCATACATTCTATTCTCACAGCGTAAAGCAAATAAACAATACTGCAATACTACAGGGGGAGGGGTACTTCTCAGTTTTACACTGACTGTATAAGCAGTACAGCAGAAGAGTCTAAAATAAAGCTATAGGAAGGAAATAATATTTCATTCCCTCTTGACAGTGCTCTTTTAGGGGGGAGGGGAAAACAAGTATTAGTGCATTAGAAATACTGGTAAACAGATTAAACCTGACAGGCCAAGATATTTTACAAGTTGCTAATAGTTATTATGCTAGTTATTACTGTATTCTTTAGTATTAAATTGTATTTACAACCTGTTAAACTGTAAAGCTATACAAGAGATGGCTTAAAATTGCTTTATTAAAGCTGTACAAGAGAGAGAGTAAAAATATGTAAAAATAATGAGCAAGACTGGTCACTATTTTTTAATATGTTTTGGGCAAGACAATGTTGGTATGCAAAAAGCATGAATGATGCTCCTCGTGTTTCACTGTTGCAGTCATCACACTTGGGTTATCTGCCTGCAGGTAGCCCTCAGTCTGCCCAAATACCAGAGACTTACTATTTCTGCTGTCGCTCCAAGATTGACGTCAGGTCGTCAGGGGTATAAAAACAGGCAGCTGATGCCATTACATCAGTCTTTTTTGCCAAGGAGCCTGTAGCAGAAGCAGTTCGCATGAGTGCCAGTCGGCTGCTACCTGAGTTTTTTTGTTTACGAATTGAGTCATCCTGAAGTCTTCTAAAGCTTAGTACCCCGTTGGGGATCCTTTTTTCTTGCTCTAACCGATGTCAGAAAAAGTTAACAATTGTCTTGCCTGTGGAAAGCAAAGACCACACCAAGATTTTCATTCTTACTGCATCACCTGTTTAGGCCCAAACCACCATGACGTACCTCACTGTCGGTTTTGTGCCTTGTTCAATGCCCAAACCATCCGTCATTGGGCCCTTTTTGTCTCTAAATACTTTTGTTCTCGATCTCTGTATTCCGAAATTGCTTCAGTAAGCCATCCGACTACCGATATTCTGAAAAAACAGAAGGATAAAGACAGAGACCGCATAGGTCCAAAGCTGCCGACGATGCTTCCGTTAAGCTAATCGCCAGTCCGCCGGTACTCAGTGAGGCGCTTTCGCAGCCCCTGATGCCCACTTCAGTGGATTTGCAGGCCTCTACTGAGACCTGTTCGGAGTCCGGTATGCCGCGAGACTCTTCTTCGACTATGGAACCTGCGGATGTCTCTACCTTGGATGGGTCCAGAGCCACTGAGCAGGCACCGGCTTCTGAGGAAGTACTTTGAATTCCCGATGTTCGACACAAACCGACAACTTCTTTTGCGTCTTCAGTTCTGTCTTAAACTACCGAGTTTCTGAGAGCAAGAGTACATGCTACGCCTAGAAAACCGAAAAGCCAAGTGCATGCACCGGCTCTCTTGCCACAACATCAAATGCTTAAAATGGCAGACCTTATTATACTGATTAGGGGAAGCCAGCCTTCCCCTGCTAAAAGGAAAAAAGACCAGTCCCCAGCAGCCTCAACAGACCAAGAGTCCGACGACTCTAAGGCATCTGATTATGAAGACATGCCCTTATCTACTTATGAGAATTCAGATGCAGAGGAATCCATTCACTCTGCCTCTCCGCCAGAGGATTTTTCTTTTGGTGAGACCCTACATACTTTAAGAGAGCATTTCCATTGGAAATGCCAAGACTATCCTCCATCAAAAAAGAGACTCAGAGAATTTCTTGGTTTGCCACAACATAGGCCTTTAGCAATACCCAGAGTCCTGAATGTTATGGACGATGCCTTTATGGAATCCACTTTAACTCCTGATACTTTACCCCCTGCTCCTAGGAAACCCGACAGGAACTACAGAGTACCTGACTCTCACAAATTCCTTTTCAAAAATCCTACTGCTGACCCAGAGGTCATCTCCCAGGGACCTAAAGGTATCAAAACAACTACCGCTAAGAATCCCACCCCTTCGGACAGGGATTCCAGAGCTTTGGACAGATGGGTTAAGAAGGTATATACCTCTACAACTCTCACCATTAGGGCATTGAATGATCAGTTTCACATGCTGAAGTACCAACAACATGTTAAGGAACTTATTAAGCAAAAAATAGCTACCTTTACAAACTGTGCAGAAAATAAAGAATTGCAAAAGCTTATGCATTCGACAAGCCAAGTCAGCAAGCATACATTGCAGTGTGGTTTTGACACTCTAGAAGCTTCTTGCAGGGCAGCAGTCACTGGTTCTGTACTGAGAAGGCATGCATGGCTTAAGGAGCAGACCTTGCCAGACCATGTTAAATCAGAGTTACTTGACACTCCTTTGAACAGGGACAATCTGTTTGGCACCAAAGCAGAAGAGGTTCTTAAAAAGATGGAATAAAAAGCTAAATCAGTGCAGACAGTCAAAGAATTTTTGCAAATACCGCCTCCTAGATTCAGTAGGCATTGCCCATCAAACCATTGGTCCTTTCCAGTCCCCTCAAGGCCATCTCAAACTAGACCCAGGGGAAACAGACCCCCCAGACTACAGTCTCAGGATATGCAGAGATCTAAGCAATGGAGTGCCTCCACCTCTAAAGCAGGGAGTGCAAAGCCACCCCTTTACGGAAAGAATTCCCAATGACTTCTCTATTGCACTCCCCACCTCTGCCCAACTGCTCATGCCCCTAGGAGGAAAACTTGCCCATCATGCAAAAAAATGGACCTCCATCACAAAAGACCAGTGGGTACTCAACATTGTATCCCAGGGGTACAAATTTTACTTCCACTCACTGCCAACCCCAAAAAGGTTCCCATATGTTCCTCCAAACCAGTGGGCAGAGACACAAAACCAAGTTCAGTCCCTGCTCTCCATAAGGGCAATTCAACCTGTCCCTGCAGAACAGATAGGTCAAGAGTTCTATTCAAGACTTTTCCTGGTACCCAGAAAAGAGGGCACTTGGCGCCCAATTCTATATCTTTCCATTCTAAACACCTTCCTGATGGTACCAGAATTCAAATTGCTCACCCTTCAGCAGTTTCTTCCTATGCTGTCCAAAGATGCCTGGTTAGCCACCCTAGACCTAAAAGAAGCCTATATGCACATCCCTATCAGGGACTCATGCAGGAAATACTTACGTTTCAGAGCAGGATCTATGCATTATCAGATGTTCTTCGTGTTTCAGAGGTTGGTACTAGGTATCGGCCCTAGGGCCTGTACAAGCCTAGCCAGAACAATTCCCTGACTATTTCATCCCACACTGTTAACTTCCCTGGACCCCTGTCTAGCAGGGCGACTGACGCGATCCCCGGGGTGAATTTCCTTTCTCCCATCCAATTGTCAAGCTTAAAATGGCAGACCTTATTATACTGATTAGGGAAGCCAGCCTTCCTTTTGAAGAGGGCCAAAGAGGCACTCTGCTTAACATGTATGGGCAGTCTATTCCAGAGTCTGGAGAGTCTCTGGGTCAGGAACCTATCCCTCCAGCATGTTTTGTTTATTGTGATGACAAGGTTTAGATCCCTGGAGCTTGTGGCTCTGAGAGATTGGGATTTCTTTAAGTGTAGCATGTCCAACACCTCTGGGTTTGACATGACCTTGCAAGTTAACCAGAGATCTCCTCTGAGTAGACGATATGCGATAGAGTATAGCTGGAGTTTTTTAAGGCGGTCAGCATAGGGCATCTGCTTTAGGCCTGTGATTCTTTTAGTGAGGTATTTCTGCAGCCTTTCCAGTTGTTGCAGATGTCTTGAGACGTACATATCAAACAGGGCATTGTATTCTGTAATGGGTCTAATGAGGGATGAGTACAGTGGGACAATGACCTCCTTTTTTCTGGATGAAAAACCCTTAGTGATGAGGTGTGCCACAGAGGAGGAGTTCCTGACTGTTGTGGTGATGTGGTTACCGAAGGTGAGACCTATGTCCACCTATGTCCCTAAGTCTCTTATCACACTTTCGGTGTTTAGTGTACTGCCACCTATGTGGTAATTCACGGGTACATGTTTTTCCCAAAGTGGATGACTATACTTTTCTTGGCATTGAGCTTGAGCTCTTTTGTAGAGTATCCACAGCATTTGGGGATTCAATAATGGCTCCCAGTTTGCAGTCATCTGCGAACTTTGTTAGCCAGAGTCCTTTAGTGTTGGCCTGTACTTCAGAGAAGTAGATGCCGAACAAGAGAGGTCCCAGGACTGAACCCTGAGGTGCTCCACTTGTCTGGAATTTGGAGTCTGCTACTTTTACAGTGTGGGCTCTGTCCGTAAGCCAGTTGGCAACCCATCGAGTGACATAGGGATTAATGCCCAGCTTAGTAAGTCTATCTAGGATTCCAGAGTGGGGGATGGTGTCGAAGGCCTTGTCAAGGTCCAGATAGGCTGTGTGGACCACCTTACCCTCGTCCACAGCTCTGGAGACTGATTCGAAGAAGTCAGTCAGGTTCAGGAGACAAGATTGGCCCTTCACGAACCCAGACTGGATGGGGCCCAGTGTTTGAAGGTTGCCAATGTGTTTGTTTATAAGTTCCATGATAATACGTTTCATGGCCTTGCAGATCAGGCTCCTCAGACTGATGGGGCAGTAGTTCCCAGGATCCAAGGTGGTTCCCCCCTTGTGGAGTGGGATAACTATAGCTGTGCGCCACTCAGTGGGCATGAAGCCTGAGGTGAGGCTATGATTAAACTTGACACTTAGGTGAGGTGCCAGTTCATTTTGTAGTTCATGTAGTACACAGCCCATGATGTCATCTGGTCCCATGGATGCTGTATTCTTAGCTTTGGAGAGTGCATTTTTTTTACCTGTGTGGCTGTTATTACCGGAATTTGGCAATCTTCCGGTATTGAGATGGGCCATTTAGGGGGTGAGAGGGGGGTGAAGTTGGCACTGAATTGATCTGCCAGGATATTGGCAATATCCTTTGGATCAGTATATTTAATGCCATTCTGTTGTAGCTCAGAGCAGATCTGAGCATTGCCATTTAGATTCATGACATAGTTATAGAATGCCTTGTGGATGTCTTTGGAATCTTTGGCAATTTTATTTTCATAACTAGCCTTGGAGGATTTTATGAGGGATCTCAGCTTCTTACTGAGGCTGGTAAGGGAGTTTTTTTGCATCCTGGGATTTTCCTGTTTTCTGCAACATTTTCTTCCTTTTGTTGTAAAGTTTGTTTATGGCAATTGCTTATGGTTTACTGGAAGAGAGCTTCTTGGTTCTATTTGGGATGGCACGATTCATGCATGAGTGGATGTGCTCGTACAGTGCCTTAGTGTAGGATTCAGCAGTCGAACTTTCAGTTCCCGTCTGCATGGGTGTCATGAAGTTTGTCACTTCTGACTTGAGTAGCATGAAGTTGGCTTTGGAGAAGTTTTTTTTATGGAGGTTTCCTTACTGGGGGTGGGGGGTGGGATGTGGATGTTAAGGGTGATTAGCTTATGGTCAGACCTGACCAACAAGGGGGTGAGCATAGGTGTGGAGCATCGATTTCCCTTGTTGGTAATGACCAGGTCTAGGATATTGGAGCCCCTGGTGGGACTATGGATTAGTTGATCCAGGGCGTTGGAATTTATGAATTCCAAGAACTGTTGGGCAAAGGTGTTGGTACATGAGTCGTTTTCCCAGTTAATGGCAGGGTAGTTGAACTCGTCCGGTATTAGGGTGTTTGTTTGTATCTTAATATTTTCCAGTATGTTTAGAAAGGTGTAGTGAGAATCTTGGGACATGGTGGGGGGATCTGTAGCAAGCTACAGTTTGGATTGCAGTCTTGCCTAGTGTTAGTTGCACCTGGAGAATTTCAGACGCATTGTGTTGGGCAACTAGTCAAGTGGTGTGAATATCCCTGGTGAATATGGACACTCCTCCACCTTTAGTGTTTCGGTCCTGGTTTGGTGGCCGAAAAGTGTGGTAAGAGTTGTAGCCTGGTATTGCAGGGTGCTCTTTGGAGCCTTGAACCAGGTCTCAGTTACTGCACAGATGTCGATGTTCTCCATTTTTAGGAGTGCCTCGAGCGAGTGCATTTTGAGGTTTAGACTTCTAGCATTGAGTAGCATTACTTTCAGAATTTGCATGCTTGTACCTGTTACGGTGGTGGTTTTGTCCTTTGAACTTTGCCTAAAAAAGGCACTACAGGGGTGGCAAGAGCCTTAGCCAGTAGCCTGAATCCCAGGGGCGACAGGTGCAGACCATCTCTGGAAAAGCATCATGGTCTGTCGATCATGTTGTCGTAAGCAGACAGATACTGGATCCCCTTTGAATGACACCAGAAGCTGTCAGAGCATGCTGAACAGCTAGCATCTCTTTTTTGTTGATGTGCAGATGAATTTGACTTGGGCTCCAGTGGCCCTGAATGCACTTGTCGTCCAGGTGTGTCCCCCAGGCATAGTCTGATGCATCTGTGGTTAGGGTCTGGGCGGCGAGGGGTTGAGTAAAGGGAAGTCTCTTGTTGTGGTTGCATGCTGCTGCCCACCAGAGAAACTCTGTCCTTAGACAAGGTATGATGGTTTCCAGGTCTTGAGAATGTTGGCACCAAAGACTTTTTAAGTACCATTGAAGTTTCCTCATATGTAATCTGACATATTTAATTAGTAGGATGCAAGAGGCCATGGACCCTAGGGCCTGCAGGATTTTCCTTGCTGATGGCTGGGTTCTGGTGGCCATTTGGCTGAAGCAGCCTGTCAGATAGGCTTGTTTTCTGGAGTAAGGAATGCCATCTGGGATGCTGTGCCCAAGCTTGCTCTCAGGAATACAAATTTTGACTGGGGACTAGTTTTGATTTCTTTTCGTTGGTAGTGAACCCCAGGGAGGTTAGAAGGTTCTTTACAAATGTCAGGTGCTGCAACAGCTGTTCCTGACTGTCCACCTGAATCAGAAAATCGTCCAAGTACATGTAAATTTGAATTTTTCTGCGTCTGCAATAGGCAAAGGCTGGAGCCAGGCATTTTGTGAATACTCTGGGAGCAGTGGATAAGCCAAAGAGAAGTGCAGAGAAAGTACATCTGTGTACACATACCATAAATGTAGATGTTTGAGTGTATTCACTGTTGCAGTCATCACATTTGGGTCATCTGCCTGCAGGTAGCCCTCAGCCGGCCTGAATACCAGAGTCTTCAGATTTCTGCATCGGATGCTGTCACTTCTTCCATGACGTCAGGTCATCGGGGGTATAAAATATGCAGCCGACGCCATTACATCAGTCTTTCTTGCCATGCGGTGCCCGAAGCAGAAGCAGTTCGCAAGTGCCGGTCGGCCGACTCCTGAAATTTTCGTTTAGAGTTTCAGACCTGATGTCTGCAAAAAGATAAGTACCCCGTTGGGGATCCTTTTTTCTCGCTCTAACCGATGCCAGAAAAAAACAATTGTCTTGCCTGTGGAAAGCAAATACCTCATAGAGATTTTCATTCTTACGGCGTCACCTGTTTAGGCCCAGACCACAAAGTCCCTCGCTGTCGGTTTTGTGCCTTGTTCAATGCCCGAACTGTTCGTCTTCTGGCTATTTTTGTAGCTAAATACTTTCATTCTCGATCTCTGTACTCTGAAATGGCTTCTTTAAGTCATCCATCTACCGATCTTCCGAAAAAACTTAAGGATAAAGACCGAGACAGACTGCATAGGTCCAAAACTGCTGACGACGCTTCCATTAAGCTAGTCGCCAGTCTGGCGGTACTCAATGAGGCGCTTTCGTGGCCCTTGATACCCGTTGCTACAGATTCGCAGGCCTCTACTGAGACCCATTCAGAGTCCAGTATGCCACAAGATGTTTCTTCGACCATGGAACCTGCGGATGTCTCTGCCTTGGATGGGTCCAGAGCCACTGTGCAGGCACTGGCTTCTGAGGGTGTATTCAGGCCTACAAGCTTTCATATTAAACCGACAGCTTCATTTCAAGCTAGACATACCAAATTCCTCAGGCCTAAAGCTCGCACTACACCTAGAAAACTGAACACCAAACTGCAGACTCAGGCCCATATGCCTCAAAAACAAATGCTTAGAATGGCTGAAGACCTTATTACCTTAATTAGGGGAAGCCAGCCTTCCCCCTCTAAGAGACCTAGAACTGATTTTCTTTGTGATTCTTCTGATCAGGAATCTGATATCTCTGTTCCTTCTGACTACCAGGATTTGCCCTTATCTACTTATGAGGGTTTTGATGCAGAAGATTCCATTCCCTCTGCTTCCCCTCCAGAAGATTTTTCTTTTTGTGAAACCTTGCATACCCTTAGGGAGCATTTCCGCTGGGAAAGCCAGGACTATTTTGAGTCCAGAAAGAGACTTAGAGAATTTTTACTCCTGCCTCAACACAGGGTTCTAGCTATCCCTCCTGTTCTGACTATTGTAGATGATTTTTGCTTGGACTCTAACCTTACCCCAGACACTTTGCCTCCAGCTCCCAGGAAACCTGACAAGTACTACAGAGTATCTGACTCTCACAAGTTTCTCTTCAAGAATCCTACTGCAGATTGATACCATTTCCCAAAGACCTAAAGGCAGTAAGGCTACTGCTGCCAGAAATCCTACCCCTTCTGATAGGGACTCTAGAGCCTTAGACAGATGGGGTAAGAAGGGTATACACTTCTGCTACTTTGGCCATTAGGGCTTTAAATTGCCAGTTTCATATGTTAAAGTATCAGCAGCATATTATGAGACTACTTAAACAGAAAATGATGTTGATTCTGACTGTGCTGAACACAGAGTTGCTAGAGTTAATGCATTCTGCTGAACAAGTTGGTAAATTTACTTTGCAATGTAGTTTTGATGCTTTAGAAGCATCTTGCAGGGCTGCTGTCACTGGGTCTGTACTTAGAAGGCAAGCTTGGCTTAAGGAACAAAACTTGCCAGTTCACGTTAAAGCTAAATTACCAGATGTGCCCTTAAACCAAGACCACCTTTGTGGCAACAAAGCAGAAGATGTCCTCAAAAGGATGGAGGAAAAAGCTAAATCTATGCAAACTGTTAAAGATTTTTTACAAGTACAGCCTCCTAGATTCAGTAGGCATTTGGCCTTCAAAGACCTGGTCTTTTCCAGTCCCTTCCAGGCCTTCTCAGTCCAAACCCAGGAGCAGCAGACTACCAAGACTTCAGTCTCAGGCTATGCACAGATCTAAGCAGTGGGGGGCTCCCACTTCCAAAACAGGAAGTAGTAAGCCACCCCCCTACGGAAAAATGGCACAATGACTTATCCTTAACTCTTCCAAGCCCTACTCAACTACTTGCTCCCTTAGGAGGAAAGCTTGCCCTGCATGCAAAAAACTGGGAACTCATTACCCAGGACAAATGGGTTTTAAACATAGTTTCCCTAGAATACAGATTCCACTTCCACACACTACCAACCCCAAATGGATGGCCAGACCTCCCTGCAAATCAGTAGGCGGAGGCCTAAAAACAAGTATACTCTCTTCTCAGTATCAGGGCTATTCAACCTGCCCCAGCAGAACAAAGGGGACAAGGTTTTTATTCAAGACTGTTCCTAATACCCAGAAAAGAAAACTCCTGGCGTCTTATCCTGGACCTGTCTATTTTCAACACCTTTCTGGTGGTTTCAAAATGCTAACATGTCAGCTTCTTCCTATGCTAGCCAAGGATGCCTGACTGGCAACCCTAGACTTAAAGGAAGCTTACGTTCACATCCCAGTAAGGGAATCCTGCAGACAATACCTACGTTTCAGGGCGGGCTCCATGCACTATCAGTTCTCTGCACTTCCATTTGGCTTATCTACTGAGCCCAGGGTGTTCATAAAGTGTCTAGCTCCAGCCATTGCATTTTGCAGGCAGAGAAATATTCAGATTTACCCATACTTGGATGATTGCCTTATTCAGTTAGAAAGTCAGGACTTGCTATTACAACACCTGACATTTGTAAAGAAACTTCTAACCTCACTGGGGTACACCATTAATGAGAAGAAATCACACCTTGTACCCTGCCAAAAGATTGTATTCCTCCCAGATGACATTCCTCACTCCGGAGAAACAAGTTTATTTGACAACCTACTTTAAACTGTTGGCCATAAAAACCCAGCTATCTACAAGGAAAATACTGCAAGCTGTGGGGTTCATGGCCTCTTGCATTCTGCTTATTCCATATGCAATGCCATATGCAGGACTGCATATGAGGAAACTTCAATGGTATCTAAAAAGTCTATGGTGGGAACATTCTCAGGACCTGGAAACAATGATTCCTTGTCTAAGGGCAGAGTTCCTTTGATGGGCAGAGGCCTGCTACCACAACAAGGTACTCCCTTTCACTCTACCTGCCGCCCAAACCCTAAGAACAGACGCATCAGACTATGCATGGGGGGCTCACATGGCAGGGCAGTGCATTCAGGGCAAATGGAACCCAAAACAGATGCGCCTGCATATCAGTCAAAAAGAAATGTTAGCTGTACAGAATGCTCTGACAGCCTTCAAATACCTTATTCTTCCAGGACAGCTGTTGGTAAAGGCAGACAACACCACAGTTATGTGGTACATAAACAAGCAGGGGGGAACCCATTCCTACCCACTCTGCAGACTAGCTGTGGCTCTGTGGAACACGGCCTTGAGCTACCATGTGCACTTATAAGCTCAATTCCTGCCAGGCAAACTAAATTCACTGGCAGATGACTTAAGCAGAAATCTCATGGACCCACGCGAATGGAAACTGGAACCCAAAATATTCAAGCTCTTGAGGAACAAATGGGGGACTCCAGAGGTAGACCTGTTTGCCTCCCCTCAGAACTACCAGTTGAACAAATTCTGCACCAGAACTCCCCACAGTCAAGCTTGGAATGTGGATGCCCTATCTTTAACCTGGGAAAGCCTCTCGGTTTATGCCTTTCCCCCTCTGCCTGTCCTCTCGAAGGTTCTACTAAAGATCAAACAGGACAAGCCAAGGACAATACTGATTGCACCAGACTGGCTACGCCAGCACTGGTACCCCCTTTTGCGCAGTCTGTCAAGTGCTACAAACATGGCACCTGCCTCAGACCCCTTCTTTGCAGTCCCAGCAGGTGGGCCAGATTCTGCACCCTCAGCTTCAAACCCTAAACTTTGCAGCATGGATAATTCCCTGAGCTCACCTCTAGCAACCCTCAGTAAGCAGATGCTGGATGTCATTCTTAAGGCAAGGAGGCCTAGTACTAGAAAATCCTATTCAGAAAAGTGGAAAAGATACTGTTCCTGGAGCCGGGCTCAGGGGATGGACACAACAGTGCCCAGCTTACCTCATATTCTAGATTATTTAACAGAAATGCTCCACAAGGGCCTGTCCTTCTCGTCAATTAAGATTCATGCCTCTGCTGTTTCAGCACATTATAATACTGAGCCGCCCCTCTTCTCTCATCCCCTGCTAAAACAATTCCTTAGGGGGGCCAATAATTTAAGACCCCCCAGGAGAGCTCCCACACCAGCTTGAGACCTTAACTTTGTATTGGAAAAACTCAACTCTTCCCCCATTGAACCAGCTGCTACAGCAGAGCTGAAATTCCTTTCTTGGAAAACAGCCTTACTTCAAGCCATCACTTCAGCAAGAAGAGTGTCTGAACTGCAGGCCCTTATGGCAGTGGAGAACCCTTCATTATCTTCCATGCGGACAGGGTTTCCCTCAGGACTAATCAATCCTTTATGCCCAAGGTGGTGTCTAGTGTGACCCTAAACCAGTCCATTCATTTGCTTACTTTTTTCCCTAATCCTCAAAATAAAGGGGAAAAAGGATACTGCATTATCTGAACGTGCACAGACAGCTTAGATTCTATTTGGACAGGACTAGGCCTCTCAGAAAATCTGACCAGCTGCTTGTTAGCTTTCCTGCAGGGGCAGAGGGGAAGGCCATTTCAAAGCAAACCATTTCCAAATGGATAGCCCATTGCATTCATTTCTGCTACAAACACAATGGAAAACCTACCTCACAGGGGATAATATCACATTCCACCAGGTCTGAATCTACCTCTACGGCATTTCTCAGAGGAGTCCATACTTTCACCAAGCATTGCCACCTGCCTATCTTTTCTAAATCCAAAGCTGGATTTGCCACAGCAGTCTTACAGGGCCTGATTGCTGGCCTTAATGCTTTTTAACTACCTCCACCTTTCCTTAGCTTTGGGAATCAACCTAAATGTGATGACTGCAACAGTGAAATGCGAAGAACATAGTACAGTTGTGTACCCTTACCTTAAAATGTAGATGTTTGAGTGTATTCACTTCTGCAGTCCTGGTTACCCTTCCTCCAGCCCACTGACTTCTTTTAACTTTCCTTCTTGTTTGACATATATTATATCTTGTGTGTTTGCTTTTTGCTGGGGATGTACCATACCATATAATTGCTTCCTATTGTGGGGGCACCTGACATCTGGGGCAAGCAAAACTGATGTAATGGCGTCGGCTGCATAATTTATACCCCTGACGACCTGATGTCATGGAAGAAGCGACAGCATCCGACGCAGAAAGCAGAAGACTCTGGTATTCAGGCCAGCTGAGGGCTACATGCAGGCCGATAACCCAAATGTGATGACTGCAACAGTGAATACACTCTAACATCTACATTTATGGTAAGTGTACACAAATGTACTTTCTGTGCACTTCTCTTTGGCTTATCCACTGCTCCCAGAGTATTCACAAAATGCCTGGCTCCAACCATTGCCTATTGCAGACAGAGAAAAATTCAAATTTTCCCATACTTGGACGATTGCCTGATTTAGGCGGACAGTCAGGAACAGCTGTTGCAGCACCTGACATTTGTAAAGAATCTTTTAACCTCCCTGGGGTTTCACTATCAACAAAAAGAAATCAAAACTAGTCCCCAGTCAAAAGTTTGTATTCCTGGGAGGAAGCTTGGACACAGCATCCCATATGGCATTCCTTACTTCTTAAAAACAAGCTCTGAGTAGCATCCTGGCATCACCCAGAATGATACCACAGTTGTTGTTGTTGTTGTGTCTTTCGGCTTTTCCCTGTTAGGGGTCGCCACAGCGGAACTCCGGTCCGCTAATGATTGGCAGTTGATTTTTACGTGCTGATTTGCCAGCCCTAACTCACAACCTTCAACGAAGGTACGCTCTTTCATGCATGTCTCCACACAGAAGACGCTCTAGCTGAGTGTCGAACCGGTCAGCGTCTTACTGTGAGGCGACAACGCTACCGCAGCACCACCACCGCGGATCCAGAATGATACCACAGTACAAGGACAAAATGATTGACTTCAACAATTGGCTAAGCTTCTGGTGTCATTCTAAGGGGATCCAGTATTTGTCTGCCTGGGACGACATGATCGACAGACCACTATGCTTTGCCAGAGATGGCCTGCACCTGTCGCCCTTGGGATTCTGGATACTGGCTAAGGCTCTTGCCATCCCTACAGTGCCTTTTTTAGGCAAAGTTCAAATGACAAATTCACCACTGTAACGGGTACAAGTAAGCAAAATCTGAGGGTAATGCTACTCAATGCTAGAAGTCTAAACCTCAAAATGCACTCACTGGAGGCACTCCTTAAAATGGAGAACATCAACATCTGTGCAGTGACAGAGACCTGGTTCAAAGCTCCAGAGAGCACCCCTGCATTACCAGGCTATAATTCATACCACACCTTTCGGTCACCTAACCCGGAACAAGGTGGAGGCATGTCCATATTCATTAAGGATATCCACACCTCCAGGCTAGTTGCACAGCGTAATGCATCCGAGATTATCCAAGTGCAACTAACTCTGGGCAAGACCGCAATCCAAATTGTAGCTTGCTACAGACCCCCAACCATGCCCCAGGATTCCCACTCCTCATTTCTTGATACACTGGAAAGTATTAGGGTACAACCCAACACCCTAATAATGGGCGATTTCAACTACCCCACAATTAACTGGGAAAACTACTCATGTACCAACTCTTTTGCTCAACGTTTTCTGGAATTCATAAATTCCAACGCCTTGGATCAACTTATTCACACCCTCACCAGGGGCAGCAGTATCCTAGACCTGGTCATTACCAACATGGGCAACCGGTGTTCCACACCAGAGGTCAATTCCTCATTGGTCAGATCCGACCACAAGCTAATCACCCTAGACATCCACATCCCGCCCCCACCCCCAATTAGGGAAACTACCGTAAAAAAACTTCTCCAAAGCCAACTTCACACTTCTTAAGACAGAAGTGGCAAACTTCATGACACCCATGCAGATGGACAATAGAGGTACGACTGCTGAATCCTACACAAATGCACTTTATAAGCACTTACATGAGTGTGTGGATCATGCTATCCCTAATAGAACCAAGATGCTGTCCTCCAAAAAAAGGAAGCCAATCTGGTGGTCCTCTGCCATAAACAAACTCTACAACAGAAGAAAGGAACTGTTGCAAAAAAGAGAAAAATCCCATGACTGGAGGAACTCTCTGGTCAACCTCAGTAAGAAGCTGAGATCCCTCATAAAATCCTCCAAAGCTAGTTATGAAAACAAAATTGCCACTGACTATAAAGACAACCACAAAGCATTCTATAGCTATGTCAAGAAACTCAATGGCAACACTCAGATCTGCTCCGAGTTACAGCACAATGGCACTAAATATACAGAACCAACTGATATTGCCAACATCCTGGTAGATAGGTTCAGTGCTAACTTTACCCTCTCTCACCCCCTAGAGGGCCCATCTTTATACCGGAAGAATGCAAAGTTCCTGTAATCACGGCTACACAAGTAAAAACACACTCTCGAAAGCCAGGAACACAGCATCCATGGGACCTGACAATATCCCAGACTGCGTTCTACACGAACTACAGAATGAACTGGCACCCTACCTAAGTACCATGTTCAATCATAGCCTCACCTCAGGCTTTGTGCCCACTGAGTGGCGCACCGCAACAGTTATCCCACTCCACAAAGAGGGAGCCACGACGGACTCCAGGAACTACCACCCCATTAGCCTGACGAGCCTGGTCTGCAAGACCATGGAACATATCATCATGGAACTCATAAACAAAGACATTGGTAATCTCCAAACTCTGGACCCTACCCAGTTCGGATTTGTAAAAGGCAGATCATGTCTCCTAAACCTGATTGACTTCTTTGAAGCAGTCACCACAGCCATAGATGAGGGTAAGGTGGTTTACACAGCTTATCTAGATCTCGCCAAGGCTTTCTACACCATCCCCCACTCTGGAATTATAGATAAACTCACTAAACTAGGTATAAATCCCTATGTCACAAGATGGGTTGCCAACTGGCTCACGGACAGAACCCACACTGTGAAAGTAGCGGATTCCAAATCCGACATCAGACCAGTGACAAGTGGAGTACCACAGGGTTCAGTCCTGGGTCCTCTCCTGTTTGGTATCTACTTCTCTGAAGTACAGGCTAACACAGAAGGTCTTTGGCTAACAAAGTTTGCAGATGACTGCAAACTAGGAGCCATAATCGAAACTCCTAATGATGTGGACATACTACAAAAGGGCCTCACTGAGATAGATGCCTGGTGTCAAAGCCATGGCCTGAAGCTCATTGCCAAAAAGTGTATTGTCATGCCCTTTGGTAAAAACTCTGTACCGATGAACTACCACATAGCTGGTAGTCTACTTAACGCCGAAAATGTGATGAGACCTTGGGACACAGGTGGACAGTAGTCTCTCCTTTGATAATCAGATCGCCACAGTTGTCAGGAAATCCTTCTACGTGGCTCACCTCATCACAAAAGGTTTCTCATCCAGATAAAAAGAGGTCATTGTTCCCCTCTACTCATCACTCATTAGACCCATTATAGAGTACAATGCCCCTTGTGGTATGTACCTCACAAGACATCTACAACAACTGGAAAGGCCACAGAAATACCTCACAAAGAGGATCACTGGCCTCAAACAGATGCCCTACACAGACAGTCTCAAAAAACTCCAGCTTTACTCCGTCGCATATCGCCTACTCAGAGGCGATCTCTGCCTAACATGCAAAGCTATGTCAAACCCAGAGCTGTTGGACATGCTCCCCTTAAAGAAATCCCAATCCCTCCAAGCTACATGCTCTAGGGACCTAAACTTTGTCACCACAATAAAACAGAACATGCTGGAGGGATAGATTCCTGTCCCAGAGACTTCCCATACTCTGGAACAGACTACCTATCTATGTCAAACAGAGCTCCTCATTAGCACTGTTCAAGAAGAATCTTGATGATTGGATGGGAAATAGGAAATTCACCCCAGGGATCACTTCTGTGGCTCTGCTCGACAGGGGCACAGGAAAATAATTTTCTTGGGTGGCAAAAGCCAGGGTACATTTTTGGCTGGGCTTATATAGGCCCTAGGGCCAATAGTCTAGTACCTACTTATGAACCTATGAACCTATCTGACAGGCTGCTTCACTCAAATGGCCACCAGAACCCAGCTATCAGCAAGAAAAATCCTGCAGGCCCTAGGGTTCATGGCCTCTTGGTGCCAACATTCTCAGGACCTGGAAACCGTCATACCTATCATACCTTGTCTAAGGACAGAGTTTCTCTGGTGGGCAGCAGCATGCAACCACAATAAGAAACTTCCCTTTACTCAACCCATCGCTGCCCAGACCCTAACCACAGATGCATCAGACTATGCCTGGGGGACACACCTAGATGACAAGTGCATTCAGGGCCACTGAAGCCCAAGTCAAATTCATCTGCACGTCAACCAAAAAGAGATGCTAGCTGTTCAGCATGCTCTGACAGCTTTCAGGTCCCTACTGTCACCTGGACCCCTGCTAATAAAAACAGACACCACAGTTATGTGGTACATCAACAAGCAGGGGGGAACCCACTCTTACCTATTATGCAGGCTAGCCATGGCCCTGTGGAACACAGCCTTGGACATGCATATTCATCTGCATGCTCAATTCCTGCCAGGCAAACAAAACTCTCTGGTAGACAATTTAAGCAGAAATCTCCTAGACCCACACGAGCGGCAGTTAGACCCCAGCACCTTCAGCCTTTAATCCAGAAATGGGGGGCTCCAGAGGTGGACCTCTTTGCCTCCCCCTCCAATCATCAGCTCAGCAAATTCTGCACCAGGACAGCTCATGGCAGGGCCTGGAAATTGGATGCCCTATCCTTCCAGTGGGAAAACCTCTCAATCTATGCATTCCCCCCGTCTGCCTCTTCTCTCAAGAATATTATTCAAGATAAGACAAGACAGACCAAGGACAATCCTGATCGCCCCAGACTGACCAAGCCAGCACTGGTACCCACTACTTCACAGCCTGTCACCAGTGCCACCCTGGCACCTACCCCAGTTCCCAACCCTCCTCACTTAGCAGGGGGGACAGATCTTGCATCCACATCTGCAAACCATGAATCTTGCAGCCTGGCTTATTCCTTAAATTCTCCCCCAGTGACCAGCCTAAACAAGCAGGTGCTGGACATCATTCTTGAAGCCAGAAGACCCAGTACAAGGAAATCCTATGCTGATAAGTGGAAAAGGTATTGTTCCTGGACTCGATCTAAAGGAGAGGACACAACACTGCCCTCCTTACCTCTGATCCTGGATTACCTAGCAGATCTACTCCACAGATGCCTATCCTTCTCCTCCATTAAGATCCATGCCTCTGCCTTCTCGGCTCATTACAGCACTGAGCCACCTTTCTTCTCTCACCCTCTCATCAAACAGTTCTTGAGAGGTGCAAACAACTTAAGGCCACCAAGGAGAGCACCCACCCCTGCTTGGGACCTTAACTTTGTACTGGAAAAACTCACGCTACAACCCGTTGAGCCTGCAGTGTCAGCAGAGTTAAAATTCATCTTTTGGAAAACAGCCTTGCTTCTGGCCATCACTTCAGCTCAAAGAGTGTCTGAGCTACAAGCACTTATGGCTGTGGAACCCTTCATTATTTTTCATGCTGACAGGGTTTCCCTCAGGATTAACCCTTCCTTTATGCCTAAAGTGGTGTCCAGTGTGGCTCTCAACCAATCCATCCATTTGCCAGACTTCTTCCCTATTCCTCAAAATAAAGGGGAAAGACTCTTGCACTCCTTGGATGTGCACAAACAGCTCAGCTTCTACCTTGATAAGACTAAGCCATTCAGGAAATCTGACCAGTTACTAGTCAGCTTTGCACAAGGGGCAGAGGGCAAAGCCATTTCAAAACAAACAATTTCCAAATGGATAGCACACTGTATCCATTTCTGCTACAAACACCATGGGAAACCAACCCCTCAGGGGGTCAGAATACATTCCACTAGGACAACGTCTCCCTCTACAGCATTCCTCAGGGGAGTCCCTACCAGGGACATTCTGGAAACTGCTACCTGGAGTTCTGTACACACCTTCACCAAGCATTACCACCTGCTTATCTTTTCCAAATCCAGGGCAGGTTTTGCAACAGCAGTCCTACAGGGCATACTAGCCAGCCCCAACTCTTCTTGACTGCCTCCACTCTTTCTTCACCTTTGGGAATCAACCCAAGTGTGATGACTGCAACAGTGAAACATGAAGAACATAATACAGTTGTGTACACTTACCATAAATGTAGATGTTCGAGTGTATTCACTGTTGCAGTCTTGGTTTCCCTCCATCCCCTTGTCTCTCTCTTTCTCTCCTCTCTATGTTTATTACTCACCTCTTACCTCACCTCTTACTGGGATATTGGTATTAGTATTTACTTTTTACTGGTGGTGTTTCCCCCACCAAAACTTAGCTCCCAATTTTGAGGGGCTCCTGACATTTGGGGCAAGAAAAACTGATGTAATGGCATCGTCTGCCTGTTTTTATACCCGTGATGTCAGTCCTGGAGTGACAGCAGCTGACGCAGAAATACTAAGTCTCTGGTATTCGGGCCGACTGAGGACTACCTGCAGGCAGATAACCCAAGTGTGATGACTGCAACAGTGAATACACTCGAAAATCTACATTTATGGTAAGTGTACACAACTGTACTGCGGTGGTGGTGCTGCGGTAGCGTTGTCGCCTCACAGTAAGACGTCCTGTTGGATTCTCAGCTAGAGCATCTTCTGTGTGGAGACATGCGTGAATGGGTGTACTTTCGTTGAAGGTTGTGCGTCAGGGCTGGCAGCTCGGCACATAAAAATCTACTGCCAATCATTAGCGGACCAGAGTTCCACTGTGGCGACCCCTGACTGGGAAAAGCCGAAAGACACAGCAACATGGTAAGTGTACACAACTGTACTTTTCTAATTGTTGGGTATGTAGATGTCTCTGGTGGCAATTCCACTAGATACTTCTAAAGAGACATAAGAATTTCCTTGATGTTGATGATACTAAATTTGTAGATTAGACTAAATGTACTTTGCATTCATTGTATGTGCAAATGCAAAAGAATTCAGTGTAAATAAAATTGTCTAATAAATGTGTGTGAAAATGGGTCCAGGGTACCTACTAGATTGAAATGCATGAGTAGCAAACAATCTGTTTAGATATATACTGTATAGGACACACTGTAAAGTAAGTTCAAAAGTAATTTGTCAAGTTGTAATTTTATCACTGGTTTTAAGTTGCAGTTTTATCGCTGTTTTTTTTTTTTTTTTTTTTTTTTTGGACCACCATTTTATCTGTACCAGTATTGGTTGCCCCATTTAGAGGAAAATTATTTTAAAATATTGTGCTTGTACAGCTAATGGACTAATGTGTAAACAGCATTCTTCCGTGTATATATGAAGATAGTTGAAGGCTGCCAGCCTAGCCAGATAGAATTTTGTAGATAATTCTGTCATTTGTAAATATTAATATAAGCCAAAGGCTTGTTCTCTTAAATGTGAAAAGACTGTATTGGATATTAAACTACAAAAATGTAACGACAGTACACTCTGCTGTAAGAAAGCTAAGTCAAGCGTTTCATGACTGTCTTTGATGTCAAAATTTGGAGCCAATATGTTTAGAGGGAGGCATCCTGCCTATTGTTTTAAGACCAGAGTTAATGGCTAGAATTTGTATAAATGTCCTTTATTCCTCTGGTTTCTGACCATGTGTAAAGAATATAAGTGTAGTTTCTGTTAGCCTGGGAACACCAGAGAAGTGTGAAGAATGATGTCATGTGAAGCAGCTCTGTGTTATCAATTTAAAGAGAGAGAATTAGAGAGCTCAGAGCATTTTGTCTTGAGAATATCCAGCATCACCAGCACTGCCTGTTTCTATATGTAAGTTATTTAGAAATGTGTTTTCTCTTAGAAATAGTTAGGAATTAGGAAGATTAGTGTTTTTCTGTGTTGATGTTAGAACTTTTCTACTGTATTATTTTAAGTATTTCTCTGTGATCTCTGAACTCTTGACTAGCACTGTGTAGTAAGAAGTATTGTCTTGTGTTTTTATTATTTATTATTAAATGTTTTTAAACCTTTCAACTGTGGCTGTTTTGTTTAGAGATAATTTAAGCTCTAAGAGTACATTGCATGTATATAATGATACTATACCAAGTCACTCCAAATAAGTCTTGACTGTTAGGTTGCACTTACCATTTGTATAATAATATTATACAGTAAAAATTGGACACCCTTCATAAGGGCCTTTGAGTAGCTGATAAATATTAGCTGTGTGGTGGCAGTGACTTGTACTGTATAGTCTGGGTAAAAGGGGCACAGCTGCAGAACCTGTACCAGCCTTCCCCAGGAGTGTCTGTGCGGCTGTATAAACTCTTATCTCAAAGTGTGTGTGTATCAGCTACTTGGGCAGGGACACGAAGCACTGGTTGGACAGAGGGTGCTGGATAGTTTAGCTTGCCCACTAGGCTGAGATCTGGATCCTATAGCTGTGCCAGTGGGGAGTCGTATTGGGGACCCGGAGAGAAAGGGAGCAACAAGCCCCATACTGACTGTGATCTCTGTGTGCTCTTAAGGGGAATTATACTTTACTGTTGTGTGTATTTATTATTCTTTCCTTACATGGACGCCCCTCACTGGTATTAGTGGTGAAGATTGAGGCTCCTTGATTGCTGGGCCAGTGCACGGGCATCACAGTATAAGCAGTGTTTTTTTAAATCCTCAAGTATTAAAAGCCCAGTTCAGTACTTTAAGATGTTCACTTCACTGTCAACCAAGGTGTTAATGGGCAGTTCAGAAATATGACCACAATGTTATAGTTAAAATGACATTGAAACTGTATATTTTTAGCACTAAATAACATTTGCAGTAGCACACATTTCTTGTCTCTTATAGATATTAGTCTATCTCTAATCTTTTGGTATAAAATGATTAATAAAAATAAACAGTTAATTCAACAGCTGCAAAGAGTTAATGGAACAGTTGTAAGTCATAAATTAAATTCTGTGATTGTAAAAGAATAAATTAATCAAGTTAAAAACTAAAACAGAGACAGCCCATAACTGGTGGAATATTTTCATAGAATGGTCTGTAAAAGAAAAAGTTGTTAGATACATTCAGTTTTGGTAGTAATACTTGATATCATTGTATTAGCTATGTAAAATTGCATTTTGACTTGTATCAAAAAAAGACTAAAGGTTTTGTTTCCTAACGTGTTTTCTGTATAATCTGACAAAAGATGCATATTAATATAAACTGTTTTAAAAATAAAGAGAGGGAATTGTTAGATTGTGTTCAACAGTGAATAAAAGATTGAAATTAATTATGTTGTAAATATGCTGAAAGATAAAGCATATAATAAAAATCCTTGACCTGGTCATTACTAACATGGGCGACCATTGCTGTACACCAATAGTCAACTCCTCCCTGGTTAGATCCGACCACAAACTAATCACCTTGGAAATCCACATCCCTCCCACCCAGCCACCCCCTCCCTCGCAAAGGTAACCACAATGAAAAACTTCTCCAAAGCTAACTTTGGGCTCCTAAAAACATAGATGGCTAACTCACGGCACTCATGCAAATGGAGAATAGTTGCATGACCGCCGAATCATACACCAATGCACTGTACAAACACATACACAAATGCATGGATCTCGCCATACCCAATATAACCAAGATGCTCTCCTCCAAAAATAGGAAGCCAATCTGGTGGTCTCCTGCTATAAACAAACTCTACAACAGAAGGAGGAAACTGATGTGGAATAAGGTGAAGTCCCAAGACTGGAAAAACTCCCTTATCAGCCTCAACAAAAAGTTGAGATCACTCAACAAAAAGTTGAGATCCCTCATCAAATCCTCTAAAGCTAGCTATGAAAACAGAATTGCAGCAGATAGTAAAGACAACCACAAGGCCTTCTATAGTTATGTAAAAAATTTCCATGGCAATACCCAGATTCGCTCTGAACTACTGCACAATGGTACCTCCTATACAGAGCCAACAGATATTGCCATTATACTGGCCGACTGATTCAGTGTCAACTTTACCCCTCTCTCCTCCCAAAGGACCTATCACTTTTAATGTTAGATTGCCAGACACCCAGTATTACTGCCGCATAGATTAAAACAGCACTGTCCAAGGCCAAGTATACAACTTCTATGGGACCTGACAATATCCCTGGCTGTGTTCTACATGAATTACAGAGTGAACTGGCACCTCACCTGTGTGCCCTGTTCAGTCACAGCCTCACCTCAGGCTTTGTCCCTACCGAATGGTGCACTGCTACAGTCATCCCTCTCCACAAAGGAGGAGCAACTACAGACCCTGAAAACTATCGCCCCAGTAGCCTAATGAGTCTGGTATGCAAAGCTATGGAACGCATCATCATGGACCTAATAAACAAGGATATAGGGAATCACCAAACACTGGATCCCACACAGTTTGGTTTTGTGAAGGGTACATCATGCCTGCTCAACTTGGTCAATTTCTTGAGTCGGTCACCAGAGCTGTGGATGAAGGCAAGGTGGTTTACACAGCCTACCTTGATCCGGCCAAAGCCTTTGATATCATTCCCCACTCAGGAGTCATAGAAAAACTCAGTAAGCTAGGCATCAACCCCTATATCACTAGGTGGGTTGCAAACTGGCTCACAAATAGAACCCACGGTATGAAAGTAACTAACTCCAAGTCAGACTGATGACCAGTCACGAGTGTAGTCCCACAGGGTTCAGTCCTGGGTCTTCTCCTGTTTGGTATCTACTTCTCAAGTCCAGGCCAATACGAAGAGACTTTGGCTGACAAAGTTGGCAGACGATTGCAAGTTGGGAGCTATTATTAACTCCCCAAGTGATGTTGACATCCTACAGAAAGGCCTCACTGAGACCAACAACTGGAGTCAGAACCATGGCCTTAACTCAATGCCAAAAAGTGTGTCATTATCCCCTTTAGGAAAAACCTGGTTCCCATGAATTATCACATCAATGATAGTCCACTGAACACAGAAGGCATTATAAGAGATATGGGAACACAGGTTGACAGCAACCTCTCTCGACCACCACATTGTCACTGTGGTCAGAAAGTCCTATTTGGCACATCTCACTGCTAAGGGTTTTGCATCCTGGAAGAAAGAGGTCATTGTCTCCCTCTACTCTTTCCGCATTAGGCCAGTCATTGAGAAGAATGCCCCATTTGGCATGTACCTCACTAGATGCCTACAGCAACTGGAGAGGCCGCAAAAGTACCTCACAAAGAGGAATCTAGGCCTTAAACACTTGTCCTATATGGGCAGACTCAAAAAACTCCCAACTATTCTTTGTCTCATATCGCCTACTTAGAGGCAATCTCTGCTTAACTTATAAAGCCATGTCTGACCCAGCTCTGTTAGAAATGCTACATCTAAAGAAATCCCAGTCCCTCCGCACCACACGCTCCAGAGACCTCAACCTTATTACCACAATCAACAGAAAGTGCTGGAGCGACAGGTTCATAACCCAGAGACTGCCCATGCTATGGAATAGACTTCCCATACATGTCAAACAGAGCACCTCACTGGCCCTCTTCAAGAGAAATCTTGATGAGTGGATGGGAAATAGAAAATTCACCCCGGGATCACTCCAGTGGCTGTATGTGACAGAGACACTGGGAACTAAGGTCGGGTGGCACGATGCCAGGATAATCCTATGGGATAGGCTTGTAAAGGCTCCAGGGCCATTAGTCAAGTACACACCTGTGAACCTAAGTTTGCTTGAATGTAGGTATAGAGTTTAGTAATTTAAAATGGGCATCCATGCTATATGTATAACAGACAGGTTTCTCTTCTTCACAGCATCAGAAAAAAAGCCTAAAAATCAGATGTTCATCGTGCATACAGCTGCAGAAATCACTGATGGGTTCTCTGCCGTCAGGCGGGTCCTCGGTCGGCCGAATTCCAAAGTCTAGGTCCGGCGTCGGTTGTTGTCGCTTTCTCTGTTGACGTCAGTGAGGCCGGAGTATATAAGACACAGCCGACGCCATGTTCTTCGGTCTTTTTTGCCGTGCGGTGCCCGAAGCAGAAGCAGTTCGCAAGTGCCGGTCGGCCAGCTCCTGAATTACGAAAAAATTGCAAACCGAAGTCTTCATTAAAGCTAAGTACCCCGTTGGGTAACTTTTCTTGCCGCAGACCGATGTCAGAAAAAGTTAATAATTGTATTTCTTGTGGGAAGCAAATACCGCATAAGGATTTCCATTCCCTCTGCATACCTTGTTTAGGCCCAGACCACAACGTCTCGGGCTGTCGCTTTCGCTACTTTCAATAAACGCACTATTAAGCGTCGGGCGGAGTTCGCCCAACACTTTTTAGTAAAGCCTTTGATTATAAAATGTCGCCGGAGACTCCGACTACCGTTTGTCCAAAAACGCAAGGACAAGGACCGACACGCGAGGTCCGCGGTCCCCACCGACACCACGCCAAAACCAGCTACACGTGGTCCGGTTCTCAGCGAGACGCCTTTGCAGTCCCTGACTACTGACGACACTCCCTTGGCGGTGTCCTCTGTACCCGAGACCGCAGGTACCTCGGCCCTTTCCCAGGCTAATGTTGAGCCTCCTAATGTGGACAGGTCCACTTCCACCCATGGTGTCTTCGGACCCTCATCTTCTTTTTCTATTAAGGCCTTTACTAAATCCAAAGCAACCAGGCATCCCAAGAGGCCTGTTGCACAGGGCCCTTCTCCTGGCCCCATGCCTAAAAAACAGATGCTTAAAATGGCTGAGGATTTAATTACTCTTATCAGGGGTTCTCAACCCCCTCCAGACAAGAGACCCAGAGTGGAGGAAGATTCTCCCTCTTCTGATCAGGGCTCCATTTTATCAGAACATTCTGATGTAGAGGAACACTCTTACTCCCCTTTTGAAGATTCGGATGCAGAGCAGTCCATTCCTTCTGTATCTCCTCCTGAGGATTTTTCCTTTGGGGAAACCTTGCACACTTTAAGGGAACACTTCCATTGGGAAGGCCAAGACTTTTCCGATTCCAAGAAAAGACTTAGTGAATTTCTTTTGTTACCTCAACACAGACCTCTGGCGATACCTCCTGTTTTCGACATACTTGATGATGTTTATTCGGAGGCTTGCCTTAACCGGATTCCCTGCCTCCTGCACCAGTCAAACCTGATAGGTACTACAGAGTTCCTAACTCTCACCAATTTCTCTACAAAAGCCATAATGCTGACCCTGAAACCATTTCTCAAGGCCCTAAGGGATTGAAGGCCTCTACTGCCAAGAATCCACTTCCTGCCGAAAGAGAGTCAAGATCCTTAGAAAGGTGGGGAAAAAATGTATATACCTCGGCCACCCTAGCCATGAGGGCCTTAAATTGTCAGTTTCATATGCTTAAATATCAACAGTTCCTGTTATCACAATTAAGGAATAAAATGTCTCAACCTGAACAACCAGATTTGAAGGAGTTGCAGGATATGATGCATAGTGCAGAGCAAGTGGGTAAACACACCTTACAATGTGGCTATGATGCCTAGAGGCCTCAAGTAGGCGGCTGCTACAGGATCAGTCATTCGTAGACATGCCTGGCTTAGGAACAAAGCTTGCCTGATCATGTGAAAGCTAAACTTCTAGATGCTCCTTTACAAAAGGATGTGCTGTTTGGTACTAATGTTGAGGAGATATTACGGAAAATGGAAGAAAAAGCCAAATCTATGCAAACTGTCAAAGCTTTTTTACAGGTCCAACCACCACGTTTTAGCAGAAATTGGCCTTCAAAAAACTGGTCCTTTCCAGCCACTGACCAGCCCCAAAGAGGTAGATACAGACGCACAAGGGGCAGAGGGCAATCACAAGGATCATATAGAGGCCGACAATGGCAAACTCCAGCACCAAGAGGTGGCGAAGACAGTGCACAACAATACAGGAAACAAACCCAATGACTCCCTCATTTACATGCCAAGCAGGTCTCAGCTGGCAGCACCTTTGGGAGGAAAGCTAGCATTATTTGCAAGAAATTGGCGTATTGTCACAACAGACAAATGGATCCTGGACGTTATAAACAGAGGCTACAAATTTCAATTCCACACTCTTCCAAAAATGAGAGGCATGCCAAACCTGCCACACAATCAAAGGACAGAGGCACAACTACAAATTTCAAAGCTCATAGGCATGAGAGCTATACAAGAGGTACCTACTCACGAACAAGGTCAAGGTTTTTATTCAAGACTTTTTCTGGTACCAAGGAAAGGAACCGACTGGAGACCCATTTTGGACTTATCCATCCTAAACACATTTTACTGTACCAAAATTCAAGATGCTCACATTACAGCAGCTTCTTCCCATGCTGGGCAAGGAGTTTTGGCTGGTAACATTGGACCTCAAGGAGGCATACCTGCATGTCCCAATCAGACAAAGCTGCAGAAGATACCTCAGATTTCTTGCAGGTTCAATCCACTACCAATTCTCTGCATTGCCCTTTGGCTTATCTACTCCCAGAGTATTCACAAAGTGCCTGGCATCAGTGATTGCCTACTGCAGACTTCAAGGGATACAAATTTACCCTTATTTAGACGACTGCCTGATCCAAGCGGACAGCAAGCACATACTTCTGGAACATCTGGCTTATGTAACACGGTTACTGCATTCTCTGGGATACACAATCAACAAAGAGAAATCCAGGCTAACACCATCTCAGAAAATAACTTTCCTGGGTGCCAACTTGGACACAAACACCCAGATGGCCTATCTTACGCCAGAAAAACAGGGGCAACTAACTCAGTACTTCAAAATACTAGCAAAATGTACCAGGCTTACTGCAAGGAAAATCCTACAGGCTCTGGGCTTCATGGCATCTTGCATTCTTTTAATGCCATGTGCAAAGCTGCATATGAGGAAACTTCAATGGTACCTAAAAAACCTATGGTCTCAACACAGTCACAGTTTGGAAACAATAATACCAATAATTCCATGTTTGCAAAAGGAATTTCTATGGTGGGCCCAAGCATGTCAAGCAAACACAGGCCTCCCATTCTGCAAGCCTCAAGCAAATCAAGTCATCACAACAGACGCCTCAGATTACGCCTGGGGGGCGCACATGATGGACAAGTGCATTCAGGGCAAATGGTCCCAAAAGGAAAAGCACCTTCACATCAATCAAAAAGAAATGCTAGCAGTAATAAATGCAATTACAGCTTTCAAGGACCTCCTGCATCCAGGACAATTACTGAAAAGAACAGACAACACCACAGTAATGTGGTACATAAACAAACAAGGAGGAACACATTCATACCCCTTGTGCAGACTAGCCATGACTCTTTGGAACTTGGCTCTGGAATGGCAAATCGAACTTCAAGCACAGTACTTGCCAGGATTGGAAAACACGCTGGCAGACAATCTAAGCAGAAATATGACAGATCCACACGAATGGAAGTTGCATCCTCAGGTGTTTACAGAGATAATCCAAGCTTGGGGGAGGCCAGACATAGATCTTTTTGCCTCCCACAGGAATCATCAATTGGAAAAGTTTTGTTCGAGGACCTTTCATCCAAAGGCCTGGAGAGTGGGCGCCCTTTCATTCAGTTGGACAGCATGGACAGTTTACATTCCCACCTCTGCCTCTTCTGCCCAAGGTGCTCTTGAAAGCAAGAGCAGACAGACCGAAGATGATACTGATTGCTCCAGATTGGCCAAGGCAACACTGGTACCCGCTCCTGAGGAGCCTAACACATACTCCTCCCTGGTCCCTGCCTCTAATGCCTCTTCTGCTGACTCAGCACAGCTACAAAACTCTTCACAGTCAGCTGAAAACACTCAATCTCACTGCATGGAAAATTCCTTAACACCACAACAGACCCTACTCTCCAAGGAGGTGCAGGATGTCATTTTGGAGGCCAGAAGGCCATCTACTAGAAAAGCTTACTCCGCAAAATGGAAAAGGTTTTGCTCTTGGAATGAGAAAAAAGGCCAGGATCCTAGAAAACTGAACTTGCCTCAGGTATTACAGTATCTAGTTGAGCTGCTGAACAGTGGACTTTTATTTTCTTCCATAAAAATCCATGCCTCAGCCATTTCTGCAGAATTCAACACGGATCCTCCTTTATTTTCTCACCCACTCTTACGACAGTTCCTTAGAGGGGCTAAGAATATAAGACCACCAAGAAAGCAACCAATACCAGCCTGGGATCTTAATTACATACTAGAAAAATTAACATTGCCTCCTTTTGAACCAGCTGCCTCAACAGATTTGCAATATTTGTCCTGGAAAACAGCCTTCCTTCTGGCTATCACTTCAGCTCGTAGGGTTTCGGAACTACAGGCCCTCATGGCGGTGCAGCCCTTTCTCATCTTCCATCAGGACAGGGTTTCTCTTCGTACCAACCCGTCATTTATGCCTAAAGTGGTATCCAGGGTAGCTTTAAATCAAGCCATATACCTACCTACCTTTTACCCTAATCCTCAAAACAAAGGGGAAAGGCTGCTACACTCTTTAGACATCCATAGGCAGCTACGTTATTATTTGGACAGAACAAAGTCCTTCAGGAAATCAGAACAACTCTTTGTGTCCTATGCTGTAGGGGCTCAAGGGAAGCCAGTTACCAAGCAGACTATTTCAAAGTGGATAGGCCACTGCATACGGTTTTGTTATTCCTATCATGGGAAATCTGTTCCTACAGGCATCAGATCCCACTCCACCAGGGCCACAGCCACCTCTACAGCCTTCCTCAGAGGAGTTCCTACCAAAGATATTTTGGAGGCAGCCACTTGGAGTTTTGTACATACCTTCACAAAACACTACCACCTGCCTTTATATTCCAAAACTAGAGCAGGCTTTGCTACTGCTGTGTTGCAGGGCATTCTGGCTCATCCCAGTTCCAGCTAGTACCTACCACCCTGTGCGTAGCTTTGGGACTCTACCCATCAGTGATTACTGCAGCTGTATGCACGATGAACATAGTACAGTTTTGTACCTACCATAAATGTAGATGTTCGAGTGCTAATACAGCTGCAGTACAGGTTTTCCTCCCTCCTTCCCCACTTGGTAAAGGCATGGGACCTAACCCCCTCTTCATACAACCTGACTGGGTTATCCTTCTATGGTTTATTTGCTTGCAACTACTGATTGTGGATTATATTGCATTGCATGTGTATATATATGTATATATATATATATATATATATAATTTATGTATTGCCTTCCTTCTGGGGGCATCTGACATCTGGGGCAAGAAAGGCTGAAGAACATGGCGTCGGCTGTGTCTTATATACTCCGGCCTCACTGACGTCAGGAGAGAAAGCGACAACAACCGACGCCGGACCTAGACTTTGGAATTCGGCCGACCGAGGACCCATCAGTGATTACTGCAGCTGTATTAGCACTCGAACATCTACATTTATGGTAGGTACAAAACTGTACTTTCTGGAAAGCAAGTGTTGCATGCTTTTCTCATATCTGCAGAACAGTTTAATAAAGACAGTTTTCTCAATATCAGCACCAGAACAGTTTGCCATATTCTTACAGATGTTTCCTTACAGACTTCTGTCAATGGACATGTTTTTATAAAATCAGTAGTACGTGTTTTCCTCAAGATATTTTCTAAAAGACATGTTTGCCACAATATTAAGAAAACCTTGATGTAATTCCTCACAGACAAATGGACATGACTTTTTATAGAGTCAGCAGAAAACAATTCTAAAAGGCAAATTTTCACATCAGCAGAAGTGCTTAAGTGGTTTCACAAAAGAACAATAGAAAAGTCTAAAAACAGATATTACGTGATTTCCCACAAAAGCCCAAAAAAGATACCAAGAGAATAACAGGATCTGAAGTACGTGACTAAAAGGGTATATAAGACTTTACATTAAACTGTGTTAGAGGTATTTGGTAGGAACCTGGGTTCCAAGGTAACTGGAGAATGGAAAGCCATAAAGCCATTGTCCATATCAGTTTTGAAGGAAAAACTTTGTACATTAAATTTGTAAACTACAGTCATACATCTTCTTTGTTATAAAAATAAGTTATTTATTAGTAACTGTGCTTGCTGTGAAATGGTATCGTGCTGCAAAGTATATTTCTTAATCAGTGTGCAGTTTGGTGCTTTAAGCAGACTACAGATGCAGTCATGCAGAGCTCTGTCTCTCTGATTCAGCAGTAAAAAGCCAGCAAGACTTTGTGTCTTAAGAAGACTTTGGTTCCCAGTCCAGTCCAGCAAGTCCAGTACAGCACAGCATAGCAGCAGTACCTTCAGGAACATAAATTTTTCAAATGGAACACCAGTTCCTCCCGATTCCTTCCTTAAAGAAGGAGTTGCTGTGGTGGGCCGAGACTTGCACTCTGAACAAGGACTTGCCCTTTGTCCTTCACCCACATGACCAAACCATTGTCACAGAATCCTCAGACATAGCTTGGGAAACACACAAGGGAACCCTGCAAACCCAGGCTTTATAGGAACAGGAGGTGCAGGGTCTCCATATCAACCTGAAGGAAATGCTAGTGGTACACAGGGCAATCTTAACCTTCCAAGAGCACCTATCATCAGGGGTGCTTTCGATAAAGACGGACAACACTACTGTCGTGGTGCATCAGCAAGCAGGGGGGCATGCATTCTTGCACCTTGTGTCGCTTAACTATGAAAATCTGGCAGTCCGCCTCTAATCTGGGACTGCATCTGATAGCACAATACCTTCCAGGGAAACAAAACACCTTGGCAGGTCAATTAAGCAGACACCTCCTGGACCCCCCCCCCCCACAAGTGGCAGTTAAATACAGAAACTTTCCTAAAAATCAGTCAAATCTGGGGGAGACCAGACATAGACCATTTTGCAAACTACCAGAACCGCCAACTGACCAAATTCTGCTCTAGAGAGTTTCATCCTGAAGCTTGGAGAGTGGATGCCCTCTCCTTCCACTGGGGCAGCCCGTTTGTGTACACTTTCACCTCACTGACCCTGATACCCAGAGTGACTTCTCAGGATCAGAGAGGAAGGACAAAGGGCTATCATCACCTCAGACTGGCCGAGGCAGAACTGGTATCCCTTGCTTCTCACTCTGAGTATACACCCTCCCATCCTCCTACCCCCACAACAAAGCTTTAAACACAGCAGAGAGGGAAGCTTCTTCACCCAGGCCTTGCCACACTCAAGTTAACCGCATGACTGATTCTGCAAAGAAGGATGACACTTCAGCCCTCAGTAGACAAGTGTTAGACATTATTAAGGAGGCCCGTAGACCCAGCAGCAGAAAATCATATTCCACAAAATGAAAATGATTCACTTGCTGGTGCAACAGCAGAGGCGCATGCAGCACCCATGCCTCTCTACCACTGGTTCTGGACTATCTTGCAGAACTTCTAGAAAAGAGGTTGTCTTACTTCTCTGTCAAGGTTCATGCTTCAGCCATCTCAGCCTATGTCTGGGTGGAGCAGCTCTTGTTCTCTCAACACCTCTTGAAACAGTTCCTCAGAGGTGTGGCTCACATCAGACCACCTAGAAGACCACACACACCAGCCTGGGATCTGAACTTTGTCCTGGAAAAGTTGACTTTACCCAATTTTGAGCTGGCATCCTCAGCAGATCTCAAGTTTCTTTCTTGGTAAACTGCTTTCTTGCTAGCCATCACCTCTGCCAAGAGGGTATCTGAGCTCCAGGCACTTATGGCCACTGAGCCCTTCATCATCTTCCATGCAGACAGGGTCTCTCTAAGAACCAAGCTGTCCTTTATGCCTAAGGTGGTCTCTGATGTAAACCTCACACAGGCCATAGACCTACCACCTTTCTTTCCTAAATCTACAAATAAAGGAGAAAAGATCCTGCATGCCCTATATGTACACAGACTACTGAGATTTTACCTTGACAGGACTAAATCAGTCAGGAAATCTGACGAGCTGCTGGTTTCATTTGCCCCTGGGGCAGAAGGGAAATGCATCACAAAGCAGACCATTTCCAAATGGATCTCTCATTGCATACATTTCCTGCTATACCTTCTATGGAAAGAGTCCTCCCAAATCCATCAGATCTCATTCCACAATAGCAGCCTCTACCTCCACAGCCTTTCTGAGGGGAGTTCCTACCAAGGAAATTCTGGAGGCTGATACATGGACATCTATTCACACTTTCACCAAGCGCTGTCAGCTGGCTACATTCTCCAGAACCAGGGCAGGATTTGCATCTGCAGTCCTGCAGAGCTTGCTAGCAGCCCCATAGCCTGTACAGCATGCCTCCACCCACTTCCTCAGCTTTGGGAATCTTCCCACAAGTCATGACTGCAACAGTGAAACACAAAGAACATAGTACAGTTGTGTACACTTACCATAAATGTAGATGTTCGAGTGTAATCACTGTCGCAGTCCTATTTCCCTTCCACCTACCCCCTTTCTTGCCTTATGTCTATATCTTCTCAGGGGCTCCTTCCTGTTGGGGGTAAGAAAAAAAAGATGTAATGGTGTTGGCTGTCACTCTCTATTGCCCTGATGACCTGATGTCAGCCACAGTCCCAGAACAGCTGACACACAAGGGAATCCTTTGCTCTGGTATTCAGGCCAGCTGAGGGCTACCCATCAGGGATAACCCACAAGTCATAACTGCAACAATGAATACACTCAAATGTCTACATTTATGGTAAGTGTACACAACTGTACTTTTTTAGTCAGTCATGAAAATATAGGAGATTAGTTAAATATTGTTTTTCCTGCATCTGTGCGAATCTGTTCAACTGTGTTATTTTTTATATCTCCTGTGTTTGAAACTCTGGTATTTATTGTAACTAGATATTCAGTATTCTCATGTTTTCTATTGTATAATTTATTATTAAGTATACCTATACCTTTCATTGTAGCTGGTCTTTTAGAGAATACATTTAACATCTTGAGAGTATGTATGCTTATTTTAGTAACACTGTGGCTACTCCTGAAAGCCTTCCAGTGTTGGTCAAACTCTACCATTTGTATTAGTATTAATTTTACTCAGTATAATTGAGTACCTTTGTAAGAACCTTAGAATAGCTGACTGGTGGCAGTGCAATTACCCTATAGTCTGGGCAGAGGGGGCACAGCTGGTAAATCTGTGCCAGCCTTTCCCAGGGGTATGCATATGTGTAAAAACCAAATGTCTAAGTATGTTTTTCATCTACTTGGAAAAGGGACATAGAGCCCCAAAGTATTCAGTGTGGAGTCTTGTTTAGGGTCTGAAGAGAGAAAGAGAGTCCAGCCCCTGGTCTGGAGTGTGCTCCTTGTGTGCTCTTAAGGGAAATTGTGCTTGATGCAGAGAGCTGCATCTCAAATTACTGTGTGAATCCATTGTTGCTGCTAATGGCCGTCTCTCATTGGTTGTAGTGGTGAGGTTTGAGGCTCCTTGATTCCTGGCCTGGAGTAAGGACCATCACATCCTCCTCCAGATGTATCTCTTGAGGCTCGTAAAAGCCCAGAGGATCATCTGGCTTCTTTTTCAGATTTCTCTGCCGCAACCACTTCGGTGGCCAGCATCGACCCAATGCCACGCATGTTCATGGACGTTTTACAGACTTCCACCTCAGATGTACAGGAGGAACCGCAACCGATTATTACTGAAGGGGCCTAGGGGTGTTCCTCAAGTTTTAGTAAGGGAAGAAGTTCCAACTACCATTATTGAGTGACATTAGGGGTCAGAGCCACCAAAATTTTCATGGCTGACATCCAACTCAGAAATAATTAAGAAACTAAATATATTTTGCCCGCTCCAATAGATCCTCAGAGTAAATGGCAAAATTTCACTGAAGGCCTGTTTAATGCCCTTATGGTTCTCAAGCCTCCACAATATGTTTCTTTTCCTGCGCCCCATGGTCTTTTACCCCCTCTTAAGAGACCCAGTGAGCAGAATTTTTCTGAGGAGGAGGATGCTGATTCTGGTGAAGAGTCCCCTGACTTATTCCTCCCAGATTCCTTCACCTCTTGATTATGGTTGAGGAAGAAGAAGAAGAGTATATCAGTCCTGACTTGCCTTTTGAGGAGATTTCATTTGGTGATACTTTTTCTAGAATGATGGAATTTTTCAAATGGGACTGTGCTAATGTGTCTGATGTTCAGAAGAGATACTATGAGCTTCTACAGATGGGAGTCTCCTAGGCCCTTTGCTGTTCCTTCTGTTCCTGCAGCTTTGCTGGATGCCTTTTCCACTGCTTCTCAGGCACTTGACTCCCACTCCTCTGCTCCCAAAAAAACTGCCATGTTTTTTAAAGTGCCTAAGGACTGCAAGTTTCTTTATAAGTGCCCCTCTGCTGACCCCTCTGTGGTGCCTATTGCTTCTGATAAGCCTTCCAGTTTGTTGCCTTCCACTAAATTCCTGCCATCTAATAAGGATAACAGAATCATGGAGAGTCTGTAAGAAAGTGTACTGTTCTGCTACTCCATCCTTTAGAGCTGTTAAAAGTGTCAGACACATATGACTAGGTACGTTTTGACTCTCCTCTCTCAAACCTGTCAAGCTGTTTTTGATTTTTCTGATACTGAGGGGAAGGCCTTGCTCATGCCTTGCTTGGGATGTCCTCCCAAATGGCTCACCATTCCATTAAATGCAGCTGATGCCTCATCTAGGGTTGTTGCTTTTGGATCTGTTGTGAGGAGGTATTCCTGGCTCAGACTTCAGACTTTGCCTGATGATATCAAGGCTAAACTGATGAATGCTCCTCTGGATAATCATTTGTTTGGTGCTGCTACTGATGCGGAGTTGCTTTAAGTCTCTGCAAGAAAAGGACAAGGCCTTACAGGAGTTTAAACATATTTTTGTTTCTCCTGTGCCTAAGTTTCACAGGAATTATCCTAATAAGTCTACATTTGTGCATAGGCAGTATTGCCCTCCCCAAAGATAAAAATGGTGGTAAGAGGGCTTCCCCTGCTAGGGCTACCCAAACTCCTTCTACTCAGAAGCCTCCTTTTCCTAACAAACTATGTGCTGACTATCCTGTTCTTATCAGTCACATTCCTCTTTCTCTGCATCTTTCCCTATCACCTCCCGTTTGGGTAAAGGCCACCCAGGACTACTGGGTTCTTTCCATAATTTGCCAGGGTTGTTATATAGTTTGAAAATCTCTTCTCCCTTTTTTGGACATTCCTCAGCCTCCTCAGGAACAACTGCCCTTTTTTCCAGAGGTGCTTCAGGAACTGTTGAGTCAAGGAACAATTCAAGAAGTTCCAACCCCTCAGAGGGGGGGGGGGGGAGTGATTTTACTCCAGAATGTTATTGGTCCCCAGCAAAGTAGGCACCTGGAGACCTATTCTGGATCTGTCTCAGTTAAGCACCTTTTTAAAGGTCCCTTCCTTTCAGATGTTATCCCTTCAAACCTTGTTTCCTTTGCTACTTCCTTAGGCTTTTCTAGTTTCCCTGATTCTCAAGGATGCTTGTCTGCACATTCCTATTCATTCTCTTTTCAAGAAGTTTTTGCATTTGTCTGTTGCTTCTTATGTTTTCAGTTCTCTTTTTTGCCACTTAGCCTCTCTACTACCCCAAAGGTCTTCACCAGATGCCTCGCTCCTGTGATTGCTTTCTGCAGGCTAAGGGGGATAAAGGTCTTTCCCTTCCTGGCCTACCTGCTTACTCAGGCCTCCTTCCAAAAGATCTTACTTCTGCATCTACACTTTATCATTTCTCTCTTGCAAAGCCTGGGGTTAACTGTAAATTTCCAGAAGTCATTCCTGACTGTTTCTCAGGATCATATTTTTCTGGGTTGCAGGATTCAGACACTTACAGTGCTGGCATCCCTGCCTCCTCCCAAGGCCTTAACTCTAATTGCTTTATTTCAATCCCTTTTTCCTCTGGCTTCAGTCACATCCAGGGAGTTTCTGGGGGCTCTGGATTACATGGCTTCCACCATTCCTATGCATCCTCTAGCCAATTTCCACATGAGAAAGCTTCAGTGGTTTTGAAAGTCAGTTTGGCTTCAGTGTTCTCATACTTTAGATTTTCTAGTCCCTCTACTTCCATGCCTCAAGAGGGAACTTAAGTGATGGATTCATCAGTTGTCCCTCAACCCTGGCCTTCCTTTTCAGTCTCCAGTCCCATCTCAGGAACTTTTCACAGATGCCTCAGACATAGGATGGGAAGCCTCCTTTGGCCCTCTGAGGTACAGGACCTTTGGTCGCTTCAGGAAAAGAAAGCCCACGTCGGTGTCAAAGAGATGAGATGTCTTCTTCTGGCTCTTCACGCTTTTTATTCTCTTGTTCTTCCAAGACCCCTCAAGATTCTCACAGACAATATAACAGTGATGTGGTATGTCAACAAGCAAGGGGGAATGAGGTCTTATCTCCTATGCAGGTTAGCCCTTATAGAGTATCAGGTGACCTTTCAGGCAGTTTCCATTCCCTGAGATCAGAACATAGTGGCAGATTCTCTGAGCAGGTCCATAACTGTATCCCACAAGTGGATGCTTCACAGGGATGGGTTTCTGCACATTGTTCACCAGTGGGGTACTCCTCAAGTAGATCTCTTTGCCTCCCCTCTGAACAGACACCTTCGTCTATTTTGTGGCAGAGTTTTATGTCGTCTGGTCTGGAAGGTAGATGCCCTGTCTGGTTTTTTTGGAAGGAGATTTTTTTTATGCCTTCCCTCCCCTTCTTCTCATTCCGAAAGCCCTGTTCTGGATAAAACAAGATGCTCCCACAATCCTGCTGGTGACTGTTTTGGCCCAGATAGCATTGGTTCCCTCTTCTTCTGCATCTTGCCCAAGGGCAAACATCACAAGTTACCTCACAGGGTGGACCTAGTCACATAAGACAAGGGATCTCTCATCCATCTCCACCTGTCCACTGTTCAGCTGACATTCTCTGTGATAAGAGTTTTGATCCCTTACAGACACTTTTTTTTTTCTGAGGACTTCCTTTGTGTCCTGCAGGAGGCCAGGAAACCTACTAGTAGGAAATGTTTCTTATCCAAATGGAAGATGTTTTCCATGGGAAGAGCCTTCCTTCTTCTCTTAAGGCTCATTCCACTAGGGTTGTTCCGTCTTGTTTTTTTTTAAGGTTTTAGATACTAATTCTTTCTTGAGGCAGCAACCTGGACTTCTAGTTATATTTTTACTGAGCACTGTAAGTTGGATGTGATTTCTAGTGCCAGAACTGGCTTTGCCAGGGCAATTCTCCATGGCTTCCTATTGGGCTGTGCTGGCCCTTCCTCCTCCCAATCTTATTCCTTAGCTTTTGCATTCTCGCTATTGTAAAGAATACTGTAACTGTGATATTGGAGGACATAGTACAGCTGTGTAAAATCTTACCATAACAATAGATGTCCTTCTCTTCACTGTTGCAGGATTTGCTCCCTCCCTCTTCCCCCTGGTCCTTTTTTCTCCTGTTTTGCTTGTTACCTACTTATATCCTTGGACTGTCATTCCTACTGGGAATTTTCATTTCTAAGGATGGTACATCCAGAAGTCACCTTTATGCCCTATGCCGTGCGCTGGGAGCATATGTGCGGCATACAGTGTACCCTTTAAAACCAAAAGGGTTTGGCATACTGGCCGGTCATTGGGCTGCCCTTGGCAGGAGATCCCTTTAGTAAAGAATACTGCAACAGTAAAGAGGAGGACATCTACTGTAAGATTTTACACAACTGTACTTTTTATTTAGAAATATCTCCTTGATTGTAGCTGTCTGAGTTTATCATTGGAAACTAGTTATAAACATTGTGCATCATGGACTAGGCTAGGTGTCTGTCAGAATGGCATACCAACACATGTTCTTATTCGTAAAAATAGAAGCACAATGGGGTTAGTCATTATGTACTGTCTTGTCCAGTTGCACAAGCACTGTGTTCCAGATACAGAGTACATGTATAATAACGATCACCCCTCCTCCTTGAATGCATGACATAGATAAAGAAGTAACTGAGCAGGTCCCAGTGATGTAACGGAAGTAAATCCAAAGGTGTACTATCCAGTGGCACTGATTGTTCCTCTCCTCTGCTAATATCTTGCACAACTGACAAAATTGCTTTCCTACGTGTTAGGAAAAACCCTATTGGCAACAGGGCCCCTTGTGATGCAGACAGACCTACCATCACACCTAAACATGTTCTAGGCCTTTCAGGGGATGCTGATGATCTCCTACCAGTGGGAGTTCATACTGCACCAGATGTTCTCATTATTTTAAATATAGTACTGTTTGCTGTGTTGTCTAGGAAGTGAAATTTTTTTTTTTTTTTTTTTTAATGAAGATAAGATGACAGACCACAGCACAGCAATGAAAGGCAGCACAAAAAGGTACAAAATAGTTTACTGAACTGCCTGTCACCTCATGCTTTGTAGCACTGTCACAGATCCAAAGCACAGGTGCATTTGTTACATTGTGGCATACTAAGTGTGCTTGTGTGCCATTCAGAAACTCGGAATTAAACTTGTACACTGGTGCCCATTACCACAGTTAATGTTCTGAATCTGGGTATGTACCAGCATACAGTACATGTTGTGCAAAATATTTATATACATCAGTGCAGTCTGTTTGTGAATACCTGGGTTGTCACCTTGCCACTGAAAATAGATGGCCAAGTTCTGACAGTAGAAATAGTGAAAGTTACTGAGAGGAATGCTTTAAAGCATAGAACTGTAGATTATGTTTAACAAAACTTTGGACATCATTATACATTTTGTTATTTAAGTGTGTTTGATTTTAGTTCAAGGAAAGCTTTTGCAGCAGTTACTAGCATGACTGTTACTGGGTACCACCACCTTTTAGGATATTGGTTCATTTACCCACCAGTATACAGAGTCAAACTTTTCATTACTGAAAGATATTTTTATGTGGATCATCATTGCAGTCATCACTGTAGGGAGCTCCTTTGCAGGTTGAGGTCCATTGTCTGGCCTGACTGTTTTGAGCTGGACAATCTTTCTCCACATATAGACTGACATCATCTTACTTAAGCTGTTTTTGTATGCCTGGCATGTAGGCATCATCTGTCTGCATCATCTTTAGTTCATTCTTGCCATGTCTGTGAATAGTAGCAGAAAGTGCATTTGTAAGGTTCTTTAGTTCAGTCCTATGACTGAAGAGCAGTGCAGGTAAGTACCTCATTGGAGGTCTTTTGTCTGATCTTTGTTTTAATACCTTTATTAACTTCACATGTTACACAGTGACATGGGAATGCATATAGTTTTAAAAGAGAAAGAAATTACAATATTTTTCCTTTTTTGAATTATACATATATATAGGTTCTGTCTTAACATTATTATTTGATTTAACATTGCATAGATTGTTCAAGTCCCGCCTTCCTTGAAATTTCACTCCTCCATCTGAACGCTATTCTTAATGTATCATTCCAACAGATTCCATTGATTACTGTGTAGCTTGCCCCTTCCCTTTTCTAAAGATCCCACCTCCAATTCTTTTATCTCCTTTGCAGCATTCAGTAATGCTGTTATGGTTGGTTTAGTTTTTGATTTCCATTTTTTTTTAATAATTGCATTTTTGGTAGCTTACAGCATTAATAAACTTGGTTAGGACCTTACTATGTCTAGGCAATTCAATTTCTATATCCTGGCTCAAAAGAATCGTTTCGTTAGATCAAATAATTTGCTTCACCAACGTTTCTGATAAAGTACCCTGTAGGGGATTTTTAAAATCTACCACCTCGTTGCATTACTGAAAAACATGTTCCTAAGTACCCCTGTCTTTCCCATGAGCCTATCAAATCTCCAGCAATAATTGTCTACCTGTGGATACGGTTTCTGACATCTACTTGATATAAACATACCTATGCAAACACTTCCATGCAGAAATCCTAAACCTTCTAGATTTTGTTCCATATTTGGTAGCCGTGCAAATAGCC